>NC_061068.1:15613527-15903527 GCF_021917145.1 Hypomesus transpacificus | reverse complement strand
GATACGGCTGCTCCTCTCTCCTCCTTGTCACCTTTCTGTTCTCCTCAGACAGAGAGAGGTCTCTGTATGCTGTGTTTGGGTCCAGTGTGAGCTCACAGGCATCTGATGGGGGAGACCAAGACACAATATATTACTGATCATCATCATTCACATTAGAATGTCTCCCTCTTCCTGCCCTCCCCCTTTCATTCTCTCTCTCTCTCTCTCTCTCTCTCTTTTTCTGTTCCTACCTCTCTACCCTGCTCTCTGTCCCTCCTTCCATTCCTCTCTCTCTCTCTCTCTCTCTCTCTCTCTCTCTCTCTCTCTCTCTCTCTCTCTCTCTCTCTCTCTCTCTCTTTTTCTGTTCCTACCTCTCTACCCTGCTCTCTGTCCCTCCCTCCATTCCTCTCTCTCTCTCTCCCTCTCATTCTGTTCTCCCTCACATGCTACCTCTCTCCCTCCACATCACTCTCTCCATCATCCCTCATCTCCTTCCTGATACGCCCCCATCACTCCATCTTTCTAGGGAGGAGGGGAAGATGGGAGGACAGCAGAGGGGAGCAGAGGGAGGAGAGGAAGAGGGGGGAGAGGGAGGAGGGAGGAGACATAGCACACACAGACGTAAACAGTATTGAATTAATTGAATGTATTAATTGTGTTAAATTACTGCTTCTAAAAGTAGTGTTTACATTGTTTGTTGGTGTGTGTGTCTATTTCTGACAGTGTCCAAGTCACTAATGGTATTGTCCCTTGTATGACCTTGTGTACTAGAACCAAGTAGCAGTCAATACTCACATCTCCAGGCCTTCACAAGGCCAGGTTTGATCCAGCACTCTCCACCATGATCCACACTGCAGGGATAAGCAGAGGAATGATGAAAATACACTTCACCTGTTGATAAGTGACTTAGCAACTGACTTTCTAAGTAAACATGTTGTTTCTCTCTCATCATCAGAGGTGTATTCCAGAAAGCAGGTTTTACTAACTCTGAGCCTAACCCTGAACTCTGACTTGATGAACCCTTGATGAGATGGGAAGCTCAGAGTTATCGCTTCCAGAGCCTAAAACAACGACCAGAAGGGAGCAAATCAAACTCTCCGAAAAGTGGGTGATGACACATTTTAAACTGCCCTGATCACCCACTTTCCGGAGAGTTTGATTTGCTCCCTTCTGGTCGTTGTTTTAGGCTACCTAGGTTAAGAACTGGTCGTGCCAGAGATTCTTTCATTCCTGTGGCTATTAGAAACCTAAATTCACTTGGCCGACATCATGAGGTTTTCACTCCCTCCCTCCCGCTCTGAGAGGTCAGTCCTCCCCCCCCCCCCCCCCCCCCCCTCCCTCCCGCTCTGAGAGGTCAGTCCTCCCCCTCCCCCCCGCCCCTCGCTCCCGCTCTGAGAGGTCAGTCCTCCCCCCTCCCTCCCCTCCCTCCCGCTCTGAGAGGTCAGTCCTCCCCCCCCCCCCCCCCCTCCCCTCCCTCCCGCTCTGAGAGGTCAGTCCTCCCCTCCCCCCCACCCTCCCTCTCTGAGAGGTCAGTCCTCCCCCCCCCCTCCCCTCCCTCCCTCTCTGAGAGGTCAGTCCTCCCCCCCCCCTCCCCTCCCTCCCGCTCTGAGAGGTCAGTCCTCCCCCCCCCCCTCCCTCCCTCCCTCCCTCCCGCTCTGAGAGGTCAGTCCTCCCCTCCCCCCCCCCTCCCCTCCCTCCCGCTCTGAGAGGTCAGTCCTCCCCCCCCCCCCGCCCCTCCCTCCCGCTCTGAGAGGTCAGTCCTCCCCTCCCCCCCCCCTCCCCTCCTCTCCCGCTCTGAGAGGTCAGTCCTCCCCTCCCCCCCTCCCCTCCCTCCCGCTCTGAGAGGTCAGTCCTCCCCCCCCCCTCCCCTCCCTCCCTCCCGCTCTGAGAGGTCAGTCCTCCCCTCCCCCCCCCCTCCCCTCCCTCCCGCTCTGAGAGGTCAGTCCTCCCCCCCCCCTCCCCTCCCGCTCTGAGAGGTCAGTCCTCCCCTCCCCCCTCCCTCCCGCTCTGAGAGGTCAGTCCTCCCCTACCCCCCTCCCCTCCCTCCCTCCCGCTCTGAGAGGTCAGTCCTCCCCCCCCTCCCCTTCCTCCCTCCCTCCCGCTCTGAGAGGTCAGTCCTCCCCTCCCCCCCCACCCTCCCTCTCTGAGAGGTCAGTCCTACCCCTCCCCCCCCCCTCCCTCCCTCCCGCTCTGAGAGGTCAGTCCTCCCCTCCCCCCCCCCCCTCCCCTCCCTCCCGCTCTGAGAGGTCAGTCCTCCCCTCCACCCCCCCCCCCCCCTCCCTCCCGCTCTGAGAGGTCAGTCCTCCCCCCCCCCCCCTCCCTCCCTCCCTCCCGCTCTGAGAGGTCAGTCCTCCCCCCCCCCCCCCCCTCCCCTCCCTCCCTCCCTCCCGCTCTGAGAGGTCAGTCCTCCCCCTCCCCCCGCCCCTCCCTCCCGCTCTGAGAGGTCAGTCCTCCCCCTCCCCCCCCCCCCTCGCTCCCGCTCTGAGAGGTCAGTCCTCCCCCCTCCCTCCCCTCCCTCCCGCTCTGAGAGGTCAGTCCTCCCCCCCCCCCCCCCCCCCTCCCCTCCCTCCCGCTCTGAGAGGTCAGTCCTCCCCTCCCCCCCACCCTCCCTCTCTGAGAGGTCAGTCCTCCCCTCCCCCCTCCCCTCCCTCTCCCCCGCTCTGTGAGGTCAGTCCTCCCCTCCCCCCCCCCCTCCCCTCCCTCCCTCCCTCTCCCCCGCTCTGAGAGGTCAGTCCTCCCCTCCCCCCCACCCTCCCTCTCTGAGAGGTCAGTCCTCCCCCCCCCCCTCCCCTCCCTCCCTCTCTGAGAGGTCAGTCCTCCCCCCCCCCTCCCCTCCCTCCCGCTCTGAGAGGTCAGTCCTCCCCCCCCCCCCTCCCTCCCGCTCTGAGAGGTCAGTCCTCCCCCCCCCCCCCTCCCCTCCCTCCCGCTCTGAGAGGTCAGTCCTCCCCTCCCCCCCCCCTCCCCCTCCCTCCCGCTCTGAGAGGTCAGTCCTCCCCCCCCCCCCCCGCCCCTCCCTCCCGCTCTGAGAGGTCAGTCCTCCCCTCCCCCCCCCTCCCCTCCTCTCCCGCTCTGAGAGGTCAGTCCTCCCCTCCCCCCCTCCCCTCCCTCCCGCTCTGAGAGGTCAGTCCTCCCCCCCCCCCTCCCCTCCCTCCCTCCCGCTCTGAGAGGTCAGTCCTCCCCTCCCCCCTCCCTCCCGCTCTGAGAGGTCAGTCCTCCCCTCCCCCCCCCCTCCCCTCCCTCCCGCTCTGAGAGGTCAGTCCTCCCCCCCCCCTCCCCTCCCTCCCTCCCGCTCTGAGAGGTCAGTCCTCCCCTCCCCCCCTCCCTCCCGCTCTGAGAGGTCAGTCCTCCCCCCCCCTCCCCTTCCTCCCTCCCTCCCGCTCTGAGAGGTCAGTCCTCCCCTCCCCCCCACCCTCCCTCTCTGAGAGGTCAGTCCTCCCCCTCCCCCCCCCCTCCCTCCCTCCCGCTCTGAGAGGTCAGTCCTCCCCTCCCCCCCCCCCCTCCCCTCCCTCCCGCTCTGAGAGGTCAGTCCTCCCCTCCACCCCCCCCCTCCCCTCCCTCCCGCTCTGAGAGGTCAGTCCTCCCCTACCCCCCTCCCCTCCCTCCCTCCCGCTCTGAGAGGTCAGTCCTCCCCCCCCCCTCCCCTCCCCTCCCTCCCTCCCGCTCTGAGAGGTCAGTCCCCCCCCCCCCCTCCCCTCCCTCCCTCCCGCTCTGAGAGGTCAGTCCTCCCCTCCCCCCTCCCCTCCCTCCCTCCCGCTCTGAGAGGTCAGTCCTCCCCTCCCCCCCCCTCCCCTCCCTCCCGCTCTGAGAGGTCAGTCCTCCCCTCCCCCCCCCCCCTCCCCCCCTCCCTCCCGCTCTGAGAGGTCAGTCCTCCCCCCCCCCTCCCCTCCCCCCCTTCCTCCCTCCCGCTCTGAGAGGTCAGTCCTCCCCCCCCCCTCCCCTCCCTCCCGCTCTGAGAGGTCAGTCCCCCCCCCCTCCCTCCCTCCCGCTCTGAGGTCAGTCCTCCCCCCCCTCCCTCCCTCCCTCCCGCTCTGAGAGGTCAGTCCTCCCCTCCCCCCCCCGCTCTGAGAGGTGACATGAAAACTTCACTTTAGGAGGTTATTTAACATTAATATGAGTTCCCCTAGCCTGCCTTTGGTCCCCTAGTGGCTAGAATTTTCGATAGGTGTAAACCAAGCCCTGGATGTTCTTCTCCCCCTTTGAGAAAATGAAGGCTCAAACGCTCTGTTTCAGACATTTCAGCCACCACTGTTTCCTTAACTTGAGCCAATACAAAGTTGGCCTTGCTGACCGTCTGAAATTAAATTCTGGATCAGTACTCTATGGTCCAGCTACAAACATTTTGTTGCTTACCATATGGTTACCTAGCTTGCTACCCTTAGAATCTGGCTGTAACATTAGCTCTGCAGCCATCAGCTGAGGTACTGTCGCTAATGTAAAGGTAGATAGCATTAAGTATGTGTGTGAATACACATTCTGTAACGCAGTGTTGTACGCTTCGTTGTTATGTGGATAACGTTCTGCTGTTGGTGTTATGGCGTGAGATATCCGCCTTTCCCCACATTGAAATGACTGAGTGTGCAGCTCTGCAAACCAGGGTTATCAGATGAGAATGGGCAAATTCGAGGCATCTTACTGCAACGGGTCTACGAGCCATTGCGATACATCCACTGTAAACATTAGCGCATGGTGCCGCCTCTCCTCCTCATTTAGCATTCAAAGCTACAGACACAGAAACAGCGTGTTCTGAGGAAAGCTCATTATGGGACTAGGCTACTCGTAGTGGCTATAATTCTGCACCAAGGCTGACTTTCGGGTAAGAGACTTCAGATACAGTATTAGGGGACCACTAAGGCCTATATAAAAGCATCCAAATACAGCATTTCATGTGACCTCTAATCAAAGGTTTCCCTTCGTGCTTTTGGTGAGAAGTCTTAGGAGCTAGCTACTTACCCTGCGTCATGGAGCCGACCAGTTAAATGATTTAGCATTAGCGTTGCTACCAGCATATGCAGAAATTATTTGTTTGTTGTTGTTGATTTTGTGAAGATGTGAATAATTTTGGATTCATATTTAATATGATAACGTTCTGTGTAACAAAACGATCATATTATATTTAACAAAATATTATATTAATAACGTAGGAATAATTTTGAACCCCCCCGTTCTGACATGAAACAACGTCAACCTCCCCCCCCGCCCCAAATAGCTTTCTAATCTGTGGGAAACACTGTCTGTGTTGTGTAATGGTGTTGGCATTTGGCATTCTAATCTTGAAATAGAAATTGTCTGGCGTGCAGGCGAGTATGAAGACATTTTTAGAAACTAGCTAACATGTAATTTTACATATAAAACGGTGAAATATCAGCCTACCTGGCAAACTTCACTGAGTTGGACTCCAACTGAAGAATATCCCACCTCAGTTGCTCTTTATTACTAGTATTAGCTAGCCTCAAAATGTCCTGGTTTATACACCGCAAATATCCTGTGGTTATCCTGAGGTAAACTTCTTCTAAATAATAGTCAAAAACCTGTGAACTTCTTTTGTTCTGGACTAGCAAGTCCTTTTTTGTTGACTTAAACTTTCAGATGTTAGACTTTTCTTATATTTGAATTTTCTGAGCAGATATAGCCTACATCGCAGGCTCCGACGCTGTTCTTTCTAGAAACACGGCTAACTGATCAGAGAGAGATCACATGACTTAGCATGACAAGAAACACGTCATTCTATTGGACAATATTATCATATTAAAATAACAGCAAGTTCTTCTGAAAAATGTAAGGGGAATTAAATGGAAGTGAAATTAACCAAATGTATGCCAAAAAACATTGCTACCCAATAAATGTATGTATTTAAAAATAACAGAATGCTTATCAGTATTTATTTAATTCTGTTTGGTCATTAGATAATTATATTCTGCTCCAAAAGAGCAACATAACTACCTGTTGGCTCTGCCTTCCATCCTGAGAGAAGAGGAACTGCTATATTCGGATGCTGTTCATGGATAACGGTTAATCATTTAACCCCATCATGCCTATGTCTTTCTGTATTTC
Organism: Hypomesus transpacificus; assembly: GCF_021917145.1. Lineage (NCBI taxonomy): Eukaryota > Metazoa > Chordata > Actinopteri > Osmeriformes > Osmeridae > Hypomesus > Hypomesus transpacificus. The sequence goes on along the minus strand of NC_061068.1, from coordinate 15,897,497 downwards.
AACATTTTATATTCTTGCTAAATATATTTACATTTAGTCATTTAGCGGACACTGTTATCCAGAGCGACTTACAGTGAGTACAGGGACATTCCCCCTGAGGCAAGTAGGATGAAGTGACTTTCCCAAGGACACAACGTCATTTTGCACAGTCGGGAATCGAAACGGCAACCTTCTAATTAATAGCCTGACTCCCTAACCGCTCAGCCATCTGACCTACACTGCTCAAAACAATTAAAAGGAACACTTTGAAAACACATCAAAACTCAATGTGAAAATGTTTGATGTTGGATATCTATACTGATGTAAGACAGTGTAATGTTTTAGGAACGAAAGGATACCACATGTTTTGATGGAAATACGTTTTAATCTAAAGAGGGCTTCATTTTACAGACGCTCCCAAAATCAAAATGGAAAAAAAAAAGTTTTTTGATTGTGAGGGCCATTCAATTGTATCGATTCCTTCATCCTCCAGGTACTGCCTGCATACTCTTGCCACATCAGGCCGGGCATTGTCATGCATCAGGAGGAACTCAGGACCTACTGCACCAGCGTAGGGTCTGACCATGGGTTCAAGGATTTCATCCCGATACCTAATAGCAGTCAGACTGCCGTTCTCTAGCCTGTAGAGGCCTGTGCGTCCCTCCATGGATATGCCTCCCCAGACCATCACTGACCCACCACCAAACCGGTCAAGCTGAATGAAGTTGCAGGCAGTTGCAGATTCATATTTAATATGATAACGGTCTGTGTAACAAATGATTATATTATATATAACGAAATATTATATTATTAACGTAGGAATAATTTTGAACCCCCCCGTTCTGACATGAAACAACGTCAACCCCCCCCCCCCCCCCCCCCGCCCCAAATAGATTTCTAATCTGTGGGAAACACTGTCTGTGTTGTGTAATGGTGTTGGCATTTGGCATTCTAATCTGGAAATAGAAATTGTCTGGCGTGCAGGCGAGTATGAAGACATTTTTAGAAAGCAGAAAAACAACTGCAACAGCAAAAGGGGCAATGTTCATTCAGTACATTTCAATGCAGTGTATTAATTTGACATTTAACCACACGTCTTACTAGCCTGGCTCTGCCCTCCTACGTACTTCCGCTCAATTTTCATTTTGAAACTGTACTCCGTCTGGGCTTTTCGTATATTAGTCGATGTCTCAAGTCAACTTTTTACCGTCCAATCAGAAAACAGAGGGAGTGGCTGAGAACGATGACGTTGATGTCGTGTTGATGCCTAGTTTGAGTTGTAGTTCAGTAATGGCGGCGGAGAAAGATACGAGCGAAGCCATTCGGTCCGTTGTGGCAACGCTGCCGAATATCCAGAAGTTAAAGCCGGAGCAAGAACAATCTTTGCTCCCCACGGGGTTCGTTTGATTTTCCAGCTTGCTCCGTTAGTGGTTGTTAGAAAAGATGTAACTGTTATCCTGTTTAAGAATGATTCTGTTTACAGTATTTTGTGTGTGCAAAGAGAGGCCTAACCCCAAATGTGAACTCTGGGTAACACTTGGCTTACGTAAACAAGGGGACCTGGGCTTCACCACTATCTTACTGGAGGCCTTTAAAGAGTTAATCATATGGTCAGGATTGCAGGGGTCAGAGAGCGCACACACGCACACACTCAAACACGCACGCACACACTCAAACACGCACGCACACACGCGCGCCAGGTCTATGCAAGGGAGCCAATGAAGAAGAGCAATGGGACATTTGCATGCCTTTGTCTTAGCCAATGACTGTAAAGAGCGGGGCTGCTTAAATAGCTCGCTAGCACAACATGCTAGCAGATAAACTTGTAGCACAATGGCGTGTGATGTTTTTGTCTCCTTGTGGGCCGGCCACAAGCAAAAAAGCTTACTTAACTTGTTCACCGACTGACTGTGCAATGCTTGATAGATTAATATTTCTGACAGTGGTGAAGGAGTTGGCCAAGGCGAACGCTACCGATTGGTTACGACAGATCCAGAGTGGCTCTGGGCAGATCCAATAGTTCTAAACTTCAACAGAGTACCCGCCTTCAAGGAAGTTAACGCTTGTCAATGGAGCGAGCCCAGACTCTCTGTACAAATGAACTGTACGAGAGTTGGGTTAGGACCAGGCTAACGTCTTACTACAGGTGAAGAAGAAGTAAAACAATCCTATGTGCACAAAACAACTGTCCCATTCTTCCCCTTTTTAATGACTGGGCATTACGAGAAGGAGGGTCCATCAACCTCCACAGCACAGATTAACAGTGAGATGTTCAGTCAATGCCAGGTTAGCTCTGCATGGAAAACTGTAGAATTTCATGTCATCCGTATGTGTTATATGGCTTCAACAACAATCTTCTCTCTCTCACTACAACAGACCTGTCTGTGAATAGCCCCTCTCTCCGTGCACGTGTAACCGGTGTGAACTGGTGAAACTCACTCCGCAAGTATGTAACAGGTCACCCGCGTCAACGAATAGCTAGCTTTTCTTTGGCGTAGTTGGTAGTGGTCGCGCTTGCTAATTCCATTTATTTTTTCTTGTTGAAGTCCCTAGCTAGCCTGGCTGAACAGTAATATGACTGGGCTCTCAGAGCGGGAGGGAGGGAGAAATAAAGATGCTGTGTGTTTGTTGGTGACCCAGTGACCCTAGACACACACATGGACACACACACACACGGACACACACACACACACACACATGCATACACTGTAAACACCACATTTATGACCAGTAGTATGACTAGGCTCTCAGAGCAGGAGGGAGGGAGGGAGGGAGGGAGGGAGGGAGGGAGGGAGGGAGGGAGGGAGGGAGGGAGGGAGGGAGGGAGGGAGGGAGGGAGGGAGGGAGGGAGGGAGGGAGAGAGGGAGGGAGGGAGAAATAAATGTGTTTTATACAGGATGACAGAACACCTGCTGTGTGTTTGTTGGTGACCCAGTGACCCTAGACACACACATGGACACACACACACACATGCATGCATACACTGTAAACACCACATTTATGACCAGTAATATGACTGGGCTCTCAGAGCAGGAGGGAGGGAGGGAGGGAGGGAGGGAGGGAGGGAGGGAGGGAGGGAGGGAGGGAGGGAGGGAGGGAGGGAGGGAGAAATAAATGTGTTTTATACAGGATGACAGAACACCTGCTCTGTGTTTGTTGGTGACCCAGTGACCCTAGACACACACATGGGGCCTGCACTAAGAATCAAGATTTGGCGTTAGCGAGGTAACTTCAGGTTCAACCCAGGGTTTTCTGTACTAGGACGGTGGATCACTTGTTACCGGGGTAGATCGCCATGGTAACACATGCTGAACGGCTCACCTGGTCGGGAGCAGGATAAGTTGGAGATCAGAGATCAACCGGTATGAAACCCCGCCCATTAACTCATTCTTGACGATAATGTCGTCACCGTTCATAGTAGATCCTGTGCAGCTTGGTGCGCGGATAGTGAGAGGTGCGCTCAGAAGAGCCAGAACATTTAGAGACCAACAAAACCCTTTCGCATTCCCTCATGAGTATCTTTCTGAAAGATATAGATTCTTAACAGAGGGAATTACGTATATTGCCAGCTTCTTGAGCCGTATGTTGCCAATGCAACGCATTGAAGCTGTGCACTCAGTCCCACAGACTAGCGTTTCGTTATTTAGTTATGGGTAGTTTTATAGTGTGGGTGATGCGTAGGGATGAAAAATAGATAAGCTATCCAAAGTGCCCTTTGTAAAAACTTTGGACTAATATGTTGACAAAATGAAACAGGGTTTTTCACTCTGTTGGTCGCGCTTGCTGATTCCATGTATTTTGCTCGTTGAAGTCCTTAGCTACATTCACTTCAAACCGACACTAGGGCCTAGGTTTGAGCTGAGCTACATTTGACAACGTCTGCTTTTAGTGACCTCTCTTTCTGGAGCTAAAAACCCAGAGTTTCCCTCATCTCAGGGTTTAAAAACTCAGTTTTCACTAAACCCGCCTTCTGGAAATACAATTATGATTGTGGCTACAATCATAGTTGAACCATATTGTAGATTGTAGAGTAAACATACAGTTTTTAATTGTATCATTATGAAATGCAAAGCCTATTAACGTAGTTTGATATATGTTCAGTGTTAAGCGACATTACATTAAGAGGTATATAAAAAACAAACATCTCCTTACTTGAGTTTCTCCAGTCTGCAGTGTGGATCCTGCAGTCCAGCAGAGAGCAGCTTCAATCCTTTTTCTCCTGGATGATTGTAGCTCAGGTCCAGTTCCCTCAGGTGGAAGGGGTTGGACCTCAGAGCAGAGGCCAGAGAAGCACAGCCTTCCTCTGTGACCAGACAGCCTGACAGCCTGTAGAAAGAGGATCAATATAGTGACAGAATCCATCTGGGCCTCCAGAGTGAGTCAGCACAGAGGGGTTCATTTGGCAGGTGCTGTCATAGCTCCACCTCCCCTCATTAGACAGAGTGACCCACATAATCCCACTCATTCAAGACGGGTTCAAGTAGACAAGGTCATTGCGGGTGCACCCACTCAACAATACAAGTTTACCTTTTTGACATTGTTATAAATACAGACAATAAATCTATATATTTGTACAACATGGCTTTTGTATTGGGAATGTTGGGATGATAATACAAAATTGAGGATAAAGAACAAGCAAGTTTGCTCAACAATTCAATCAATTAGCCAATTCCCTGGCCTGAATATGTCCACTATTTGAAACAGTTATCATATTCCAAAGGAAGACATCTTAGTGCATCTAAACCAGCCAAGATAAATTAGAGTAGGCTATAGGGAAGGGAATTATGCGGCAGATAATATATTCCAAAAGGAAAATTCCCTCATTAAAAACAATACATCATGACAGTTTGCATGATTTGAAATGGTCACTTATTATCACACTGGCATTTAATTATCACGGCAAACTATTACACTGCACTGAACTGTAAGTAAAGTAAAAAATAACAAAACCTGTTATGATCACTCAAATTATTCACGTTTTCTATGCTAAACCTAGCAGTCACGTGAAAGTGAATGAGGTGAACGAATCCTTTCTGTTTCCTCTACTGAGCCAATGAAAAAGTCCCGATGTGCTGCCATGAGAAGATGAACGAATCACTCACTGAGACTACTCGTTACTCCGGAGTCATTCTAAAGATTTGTTCAATATGAAGGAATTGTTCACAAACGACACATCACTACTGGCCTCTTGGTTGACGTGAACATACCACTTTACAATTAATAGACGTACACAAAAATAAACAAAAATGGCCATTCCTCTGTATACTGAGGTGGTGACCAAATCATTTAATAAATCTCCCTGTGTGAGTTCATGTTTAAACTGTAGTTAAGATGTAGTTCTCCTTTAGCTTTCCAGCAGAATAGACAGCATCTATCTTCCACTTTCATAACTGTAGGAGGCATTTGTGTTTCTTATTGGCTTGTCATATTATTTTGGTTAGATAGAACTGTCAGTATATTTTGGACACTGGGTGGCAGTCATTGAAGGCACAGGGTTCTATATTTAGGGACACAGGTGACAGGAAGGGGCACAGGTAGAGGGAAGGCACACAGTTCTCACCAGACCAGAGAACACACCACCAAGGACATTGGGAAACCTGGTATGTCAATCTACATTTTACAACTATGCATAATAATGTGGCGACCCTGTACTTCAGGAAGTGGGAAAGAATGTCAGGACATTGTTGGTAGAGTACGGGGGTCACCTTTAAGTTCCGGGGTGACAACAGGTGATATAAGGGGAAGTTTGGGTGGGTTCGGGGCTCTTAAGTTGTGGCTGTTGTAGTGAACCTGTGTCCTACTACTATTAGCAACCGTTGTACTCTATTGTGTTAGCTGTTGTTAACGTGTTCTATTTAGTAAAGAGGGTTAGTTCAGCGTGGGCAAAAGCCTAAATAACTGCCTGTTTATCGAGACAATAAAAGTCTTAACTGATAAATAGCACGTCTAGTCTCTGGTTTATAACCACCGGTGTCGGGGAGGCAACAATAATAACAACTAAACGGCAAATAAGGACTGGAAAATCTGACACATTGTGTCAGGGTAAGATCACTCTTAAACTACCTGTGTAAAATGGCAACGATATAGACGTATTGGAAAACTAGAAACATTAAGTGAGAACTCGCCCTTTTGATAGAACTTGAGCTTCAAACGGAAAAAGTGTTTTTGTATTCCACAAAACCTGGCCGCTATCCCCAATCAAGGGACATTGTCGTCACCTGCGCTGGTGTGATTGACGGAGATGGAAACTCTGAAGTTCAACGCGCAGGGAGAGTGTGTACTGCCAGCATCAAGCACGCTTTACGGCGTTCTATACATTATCCCGCTTATTACACGGCTACTTGTCAAAAACAAATAACTTAACACAGTGTGTCTTTTTACATTTTATTTGTTACCATTCGTAGGCTTGTGTTGATCAGCAGAGAAATAGTTCGCCAAAGACGTTGAACTTCATAGACGTTGAACATTCTTTAGGCTTCAAATCAGCTGACGTCGCTAAGCAACGGAGTACGCTGGGGTTGAAAAGTTACCGGACTACTTGCGGAGTGCTACGAAAGACGTGAATCCGAGGCAAAAAGGCCACTTCCCTTGACAGCGGTCAAATATGCATAGCAACGGTCAAATATGAAAAAAATGTTCACTGTTGAACGTTGGGAAGCCCCATTCAAGTGAATGGAGCATTCTACAGCGTTAAGAACAGCCGTGTAATAACGTTATCTAATGACCTAACATAATGAAATACATGCTGTTAAGCATTCTTCAAATAAATTGAGCTTTCTACAGCGTTAATGGGCAATACACGGGCAATGCGCATGTATTGAGTGGGCAACGCGCCGTTTACTGAGTGTACCGGTCTGACAGTATAACTCCCGGGCCACTTTTTTTCCCCAGTCCGCCCCTGCTCCCGTCCCCATACTGTACCCTGCCTCAGTCAACTAAGTTAGCTAACATGTAATTTTACAAATAAAACGGTGAAATATCAGCTTACCTGGCAAACTTCACTGAGTTGGACTCCAACTGAAGAATATCCCACCTCAGTTGCTCTTTATTACTAGTATTAGCTAGCCTCAAAATGTCCTGGTTTATACACCACAAATATCCTGTGGTTATCCTGAGGTAAACTTCTTCTAAATAATAGTCAAAAACCTGTGAACTTCTTTTGTTCTGGACTAGCAAGTCCTTTTTTGTTGACTTAAACTTTCAGATGTTAGACTTTTCTTATATTTGAATTTTCTGAGCAGATATAGCCTACATCGCAGGCTCCAACGCTGTTCTTTCTAGAAACACGGCTAACTGATCAGAGAGAGATCACATGACTTAGCATGCCAAGAAACACGTCATTCTATTGGACAATATTATCATATTAAAATAACAGCAAGTTCTTCTGAAAAATGTAAGGGGAATTAAATGGAAGTGAAATTAACCAAATGTATGCCAAAAAACATAGCTACCCAATAAATGTATGTATTTTAAAATAACAGAATGCTTATCAGTATTTATTTAATTCTGTTTGGTCATTAGATAATTATATTCTGCTCCAAAAGAGCAACATAACTACCTGTTGGCTGCCTTCCATCCTGAGAGAAGAGGAACTGCTATATTCGGATGCTGTTCATGGATAACGGTTAATCATTTAACCCCATCATGCCTATGTCTTTCTGTATTTCAACATTTTATATTCTTGCTAAATAAATTTACATTTAGTGGACACTGTTATCCAGAGCGACTTAGAGTAAGTACAGGGACATTCCCCCTGAGGCAAGTAGGATGAAGTGACTTGCCCAAGGACACAACGTCATTTTGCACAGTCGGGAATCGAACCGGCAACCTTCTAATTAATAGCCCGACTCCCTTACCGCTCAGCCATCTGACCTACACTGCTCAAAACAATTAAAAGGAACACTTTGAAAACACATCAGATCTCAATGTGAAAATGTTTGATGTTGGATATCTATACTGATTTAAGACAGTGTAATGTCTTAGGAACGATTGTGGGATGTCCTCCCAGATCTGTCGAAGGGCATCAGTGAGCTCCTGTAAAGTCTGAGGAGCAACCTGGCGGCGTCTGATGGACCTAAACATAATGTCCCAGAGGTGTTCTATCGGGTTTAGGTCAGGTGATCGTGAGGGCCATTCCAATTGTATCGATTCCTTCATCCTCCAGGTACCGCCTGCACACTCTTGCCACATCAGGCCGGGCATTGTCGTGCATCAGGAGGAACTCAGGACCTACTGCACCAGCGTAGGGTCTGACCATGGGTTCAAGGATTTCATCCTGATACCTAATGGCAGTCAGACTGCCGTTCTCTAGCCTGTAGAGGCCTGTGCGTCCCTCCATGGATATGCCTCCCCAGACCATCACTGACCCACCACCAAACCGGTCATGCTGAATGAAGTTGCAGGCAGTACAGTGTTCTCCTTGGCTTCTCCAGACCCTTTCACGTCTATCACAGGTGCTCAGGGTGAACCTGCTCTCATCTGTGAAAAGCACACAGGGCGCCAGTGAGGGACATGCCAGTTCTGGTGTTCTATAGCAAAAGCCAATGGAGCTCCACGGTGCTGGGCAGTGAGCACAGGGCACACTACATTTACATTTATTCATTTAGCAGACCCTTTTATCCAAAGCGACTTCCAAGAGAGAGCTTTACAAAGTACAGGACGTTGTGCCCTGAGGCCACCCTCATGAAGTCTGTTTCTGATGGTTTGGGCAGAGACATTCACACCAGTGGCTTGCTGGAGGTCATTCTGTAGGGCTCGGGCAGTGCTCAATCCAGGGCCGGCCCACGCTTTTATTGGGCCATAAGCAGAATTGATTTGGGGGCCCCTCTGAATTTGTATAATTACTATTAACATAATATATATCATTTTTTAATCAAGCTGTAGTTTCATGTGCTCTTGGGGGCCCTCTGGTGGCCATGGGGGCCCTAAGCAGCCGCTTAGTTTGCTAATGCCTTAGGCCGGCTCTGGCTCAACCTGTTCCTCCTTGCACAAAGCAGCAGTTATCGATCCTGCTGATTGGTTGAGGACCTTCTACGGCCCTGTCCAGCTCTCCTAGAGTAACTGCCTGTCTCCTGGAATCTCCTCCATGTTCTGGAGATTGTGCTGGGAGACACATCAAATCTCCTTGCAACGGCACGTGTGAATGTGCCATCCTAGGGTTGCCTCCCGTCCCTTAAAATACGGAATCGTCCGGTATTTGAGAATGAAATAGCGCGTCCCGTTTTGAATCAATACAAATTGCTGATTGGGTAATACTCGCTGCCATCGTTGGTTTGATCGGTTTGTTTCAGGATCACGGCCAATCAGAGTCAGAGGAGGGCGGGTCTCTTGGCGGAGAGTCGATTTGAAAGAATGGCAGAGGCAGCTCCAGATACCCCCCCACGTAATAAGATGTACACTTATATTAAGGAAGTTGGTGTAGCAGAGAGTCAAACCGCCAACACAACCATTTCTGACCCACTCAGTAAGACACAGTACTGATCACCAGGACGACTGACTGCATTATATGATGTCTCATACAATGCCACTATCTTCTGGATAAGCCTCAAAGGGGCTGATGCCATACCTGGTGTTCCCCTCCCCAAGTGGGGGAAGAGCCAGACAACGGCTCACCTTTCTCAACCTCCCTACTCCAGAAACTCTGAATTATAAAGGATTTATCCCAAAACATACATTTAATGGATTTACAAACATCTCTCAAAGCAATACTGCATATGGACACTAGAAGAACTATTGGAATTTGTGTGACAATCAATGCTTTACCTTTAAATGCTGTGTTGATGTAATTTGATGTTTTAATGAAACTTCCTTTCCGGTTATGATAAGTCAGTCAATATTGATATCAAAATGATTGTACCATACTAACAAAACTATTTCTGAACGTTGTATTGTTAAATTTTGAAGTTTAAGCATTCCATGGACATTTGAAATATTGACTTCAATCTACCGACCACTTCACACCTATCTTATCTTAGGACAACGCCCAGTCAGGTAAACTGACCAATGAAAAGTTCACCCTCAAAAAGGGATACCCCGTATTTCTTGGATTATAAAAACCCAAGATGAACAATCACTCCCCGCTTGTTCGTAGGAATTAACTTGAGGTGAACGCGTCACTCTCTAACCTATTCCTCTTAACCTGCAACTTCACTGAGCGCCCGGAGCTTTGACAAAAGATTCCACCGTTCTATTTTCGTTGGACGATAACGAAACCGACTCTACCCTTCTTCAAGCCGACCAAAGTAACTGCGATTTGCTAAATTTCTTACTTGTGAACATTGGCATATTGTGGTTGAATTTGTTACGGTTGATTGTAGTTTGCAAATGATTTTAACCTGACTCACGTTAGGATTACCCTACCATTGCATAAACTGTCCAGTTGTTTTGAGGCCTATCTCTCTCTCTCCTCTCCCCTTCTCCCTCTCCACGTGCTCTCTCATATGTGTATCCCGCTTCCGTAACGGTATAGGACCTTCTGTAATGTTTTAGCCAAACTAACCCATAATTTGTTCATCCCAATTACATTTGCTGAAATAAATCATTGTGTGTAATATCCGCGTATCCCTCATGTTATCTGATCAGCTCTACTTTCATAGAATTCACTACTTAAGATTAGACTGATTATTACGAGTGCTATTATTATTCAATATTATTAAACAAGGTTTCCTCTGTCCCTTTTACGAATCAGAGGTGGTGCCCCCAAGAACTAGATACTTTATCATAAATTAAGTATTGCTAATCTTAAACGTGCAAACCCCGCTACATTGGCTTGACATGCTCCAATACTGCACACTACTACTTCTGGTCCACTGCTGTTATCATGTTCATGATGTTCATGGAAGATTTAAATTTACATTTTACATTTATTCAACCCTAACCCTAACCCTAACCAACAAGAGCAACAGTCTCTAAGCAAGAGTCATTGTGATCCTTGAGGAAACTAGCATTGGGTTCAGCAAACCATTCCTAAGTACGGTTGTACTCCCGGAACAAGTGCGTATTGAGCCTTCTCTTGAAGGTGGAGAGACAGTCTGTGTCTCTGATGGAGGTGGGGAGTTGATTCCACCACTGGGGGGCCAGGCAGGAGAAGAGCTTGTGTTGGGAGCGGGCGGTCTTGAGCGGTGGAACCACCAGGCGGTTGTCTGAAGAATACCGTAGGTGGCGGGTGGGGGTGTAAGGCTGCAGGAGAGACTTGATGTAGTTGGGTGCAGTCCCGTTCACTGCTCGGAAGGTCAGTACCAGGGTCTTGAATCTGATGCAGGCCGTGATGGGTAGCCAGTGGAGAGAGATGAGGAGCGGGGTAACGTGGGAGCGTCTGGGTAGGTTGTAGACCAGGCGGGCCGCTGCGTTCTGAATCCTCTGCAGAGGGTGGGTTGCGCATGCTGGGAGACCGGCGAGCAGCGAGTTGCAGTAGTCCAACTTGGAGAGGACAAGTGCTTGGACAAGCAGCTGGGTGGAGTGCTCAGACAGGTATCTCCTGATCTTCCGGATGTTGTAGAGGGTGAATCTACACGACCGGGAGACCGCAGCAATGTGGGCCGTGAGGGAGAGCTCGTCATCCATGATAACCCCAAGGTTCCTGGCAGAGGATGAGGGGGTCACCGTCGCAGATCCCAGGGTGATTGAGAGGTCGTGGGAGATGGAGGGTTTGGCCGGGATGATGAGAAGTTCTGTTTTGGCGAGGTTCAGCTGGAGGTGGTGCTCGGTCATCCAGGCGGAGATGTCTGCGAGGCGGGCCTCAATCCTAGCTGAGATCCCCGGATCGGTCGGGGGGAACGACAGGTACAGCTACTAGTAAACCGAACAGCTGTTTGGCCCTAGCCCACGCTAAATAAAAGAAAGGCAGGCCACAAAACAATAGTGACTGTCTCTTTTGAAACCCAGACGTAACAGAAAGAACAGGCGTTAACCTGGTCTTAACTTCGAATGCTCCATCCCCAACCCCCTCAGAATCAGAAGGGATTTTATTCGCCATGAATGTTTGCACAGACAAGGAATTTACTTTGGTAGGAAGGTGCATACATTAAACATATAGGAATCTTGAAACTTAAATATGTGGACTAACTATACAAAAGGAGCAAAGTCGAGCTAATACTAAGGGGATTTAAAATAAAATATAAGTAGCCATAATTTACAATCTAACCTAACCTTCGCCAACCACCAGAATTCCGGGCATCCGAACATTCCGGGCATTCCTGTTGATGGCAGACAGCAGGTTGATTGGCATGTCGGACCCCGCGAACACTGCTGGTAAACAACCAACTAACAGCCTAACATTTAACACACGTCTTTCTGTATGGGTCGCTACACTATGTTGGGACTTAAACAGCTAAGATTCCTTGATGAGATGCCTTATCAATCTATTAACGTTATAAAAGATGAACACTACAGTCAGATAGCTACCCTGTTTGCTATTGTATAATGCCTGTTTGTAGTGTATTTCAGAGTAGGCCATGATCTAGTAACTTGAAGGCTGGTAGTTGATTGAAGATAATAATGGGGATATGTTCAAGATTGAGATTGGACTCAAATGTGGATAATTGGATGTGTAGGCCTATATGTTATTTTTGCTTAGGGTTCACTTCAAACATTAAAAGAAGGGATGAGATAGAAGACTTCTTTAAAAAGCTGAGCAAACAGGATCAGGTGGAAATAGACCCCATGCACCATCATGCATCCTTGCACCACCTCAAGACCTCAGAGCAGCTCCTTCCCCGAGGCTACAGGCACCAGGTCAGAGCATACTAAGCAGTCAGTCACTGAATTTAGCTTGTGTTTGTAGGCCACACATGTAAGCCTACACAAAGTTTTTTTCCACTTTAAAATGTTGGTTCTTGTTTTGATGGTTGTGGCATTTTTTGTGTGAGTATACACTAATAGTTATGTTTTAATGTAAAAGATTCATGAAAGGATCTAACCTCTAACCTCGTTGGACCCAGATTATATATTCATGGAAAAAAGAGTGACCACATTCTCTCCAGTTTGTGAGTACAGTACAGTGTGTGTAAGAAAGAAATGAATTGCTTTGGATAAACAGGCCACACTGAAGAACTCAGGCTTGAGTGAATTTTAATTTCTATTTCTCATCAGCATCATATGAATAATTTATACTGCCAAGATGCCAGGCTAAGGTTATACACACATTTTCAGTCTTGGTCTGTGGACCCCCTGAAGTATCCCTGGTGTAATGGAAATGTTGGTCATATGCATAGATGTATGTGTATGAAATCTATAATCTTCTATGTTCATTGGTAAGAGACAGGAAGGCAAGATAATTAAGTTGAGTTCAAAGGAATGTGAGGTGCTGATGGCTCTGTGGGCAGCTTGCCCTGGGGGATGGGTGAAGCATTTTATATGGCCTTCTGTCCTCTGGTTACTGTAAGGGGTCAATGAGACAGTTGCTCTGAACTTTGGCTAGAAGGACTGTGTCCTGTTTCGTTGTTTGTGTTAATTAAAAGTATTGTTTGAAGATGGTCACACAAAGGACAGTTGACCATTTGACTGGTCAACCCCTGTGGCTTTATTATCTACTGGTTTGGGGAGATATGCCCCATCAAAGAACAGTGAAACAATTGCTAGGGAGATGTATTGTTTCAAACTGTCACCAAGTTGAGTTGGCCAATCACAGAGTTTGTTTCATTGATTGATTGACCATATAGAATGCCATTTGATCTTAAGTTTATATAAGGCAGTGCATGTGTGCTGGCTGATCATCACTCTTGCGAACGATTTGTGGCTATCACACCCTTCGCCAAGACGGATCACAAAGTACTTTGTTTAAATCATATGTAATTGTATAGTCTAATAAATTGTATTAAAACCATATCCCTTGACTATTCAGATCGACACAGTGCCACTCGAATTCTTCCTTTACACTGGCAACCCCTTAGCCACCCCATATATACATGCATAGGACAAAATGCATGGTGCAGGAGTAACACGGCCTGGTGCAGGAGTCTTGTCAAAAGTTTTCTCGGATTAAACCGGAGATCTACCAAACCAAAGACGGTAAAGTCATAGTTGAGGATGAACTTTTGAATTTTATTGTGGTTAAACTGTGAACTTTGAGCCACGATTACATTGTTTCGCTTGCTACAAGCAGCTTCAGTTCTGAAAAGATTGAGGCTTCTAAGACTGTGTTGTCAGAACTCTTCCCAAACAGCATACGCTGGGTAGCGCATAGAGGACAAAAGAAGGACATTAACAATGTCAAAATGTGCCTCCAAGTGGTCAATGAATGTGGTGAAGATATACCAAGATTTGTGTCACATTTCCTGGATGAACTACCTGCTGTTTCATATAATAACATGGACGTGTCAGCGCTTCTCTGCAAAATGCTGCAAATAAACGCCGATATTGACTACCTAAAAAGAACAGTTAACTCTCAGGTAGCAGCCAGTGAAACATTGCGGGTGGTTTCTGCAACCCTTGACGAACGTCTGACTGCCGTGGAAAAGCCACCAGTCCTGGCCGCTTTGGCCTCAACTACCTTCCTCTATGCTGCGGCGAACTCACTGGATCCCTTGGTAGGCCCTTCGACTGTGGCGGGGAAGCCCCTAGGCCCTGAACCAACATCCTCCATGGCTAATGGCAGACCATTACCGACAACCAGTGAGACCGACAGCAGTCAACCAACCCAAACCGTGGATATAGCCCAGAAACAAGCACAGTCCCCTGCATGGAGCAAGGTGGTGAGGGATGGATGTTGATTGAAGCAGCTACCTGAGACCTCTGCCCTCCGCCCTACACCTAGCACTGTGATGACTCCAGCGAGGCATGTGAAAAATAAGACCGTCATAATCGGGACTGGTGTGGTCAGCAACATAGTGGCTGTCAAAACAAAGATGGTGAGCGTATTCGCAACCAAGTTTTATTTCAATTTGGCTGCCAGCACTCTCTGTGACTATTTAAAAGAGAAACTGAAACGGGAGGTGAAGTGTCGAAAAATTGAGACGACACAGAGCAGATTTAGCTCCTTTTGTGTCACCGCCGAATGCAATGATGTTGCAGAGATGTATGACCCACTGCTCTGGCCCTCAGGGGCCTTTGTCCGACGTTACTATGAGCCTCGTCGCGTTAAAGGAGCAGTCGGAGGCCCGTCTAGACTAGAGCAAACCCCCCGCTCTCAGGGTACTGAGCTTCAGCTCAGTCATGATGCTGGGGTGAATGTAGGCCTATCTGTAGAGACCAGGGAGACAGACACACCGGCCAGCTGCAATGCTGGCACCTGGCATAACATAACATATAAGTACACTGAATATAAAGGTATCTCTGCAGACTTGATAGTTAGATCAGTAGATATTTATGATATGTATGATTCCATCCGCATGCTAGACAACAACAAAGGTTGTGGTATGGATTGTATTTCTGCAGAGCATCTAAAAAATGCCAGTTATAGACTCAGTCCATTTCTAGCCATGTGTCTGGAATTATGGTTCATGGTGTTCTACCGAACTCTATTATGTCAGTGCTGTTAGTGCCTGTTGTTAAAGATAAGGCTGGTAAACTGAACAGCATAGACAACTATTGACCCATTGCATTGGTTAGTATCTTGTCTAAAGTGTTTGAGAGAATTATTTTAATGAAATTGGAAATGTACATTCTGACTGCAGACAATCAGTTTGGTTTTAAAAGAAAACATGGTACTGATGTCTGTGTCTATGCTCTGAAGGAGATTGTCTCTAGGTACACAAGTCTTAATTCATCTGTATTTTTATGCTTTATTGATGCTTCCAAAGCTAACAATCTAATTAGGTGTCCCTAAACCTCTAGTGAGGATTTTGGTGTTCTGGTATGCCAATCAAACTTTTCATGTTAAATGGAACAATCTTGTATCAGCTCCTTTCCATGTTGGTAACGGAGTTCGACAAGGAGGAATTTTATCTCCCTTTTCGTTTAATGTGTATATGGACGACTTATCAAGCCAGCTGAATAAGACAATACAGTCTGTCTTGTAGGTGAATCTATTGTCAATCATCTGATGTGCGCAGATGATCTGGTCCTACTCAGCCCATATAGTGCTGGGCTGCAACAGACACTGAGGGTGTGCTCTCAGTATGACATAGATCATGATATAAAATATAATGCAAAGAAAAGCCCCATATTGATAGTCAGAAGTAATCAGAACAGGAAATTAACCTTCCCTACCTTTTATTTATCTGGCAGTCCCCTTGGTGTTTGTGAGGAAATAAAATATCTGGGCCATGTCATTTCTGATGATTGGACAGATGACAACGATATGTATCAACAGTGCTATATATATTCTCTAAATATATTCTCAGGCCAATATGTTATTAAGGAAGTTGTTCTCAGTGCTCAGATTCAGTTAAATGTTCCCTGTTTAGAACCTACATAACACCATTGTACACTGCTCATTTGTGGTCTATGTACAGGAAAAGGAGTATACAGAGACTGAAAATAGCTTACAATGATGCTTTTAGATTGCTACTTAATGTGCCTAGGTGGCATAGTGCTAGTCAGTTGTTTGTGTCTAAGCACGTACCAACCTGTGAGGCACTCTTGAAGCAACTGATGTATGGTTTCATGTGTCGACTGGACAAGTCTGAGAACTGTATAGTAGAGGCTCTGGTCAACCCTCTAAAGAGCTGCTATCGATTTACTTCGAACTTAAGACGACATTGGCACAAAAGTCTTCATACTTTTTAATGCACTGTATTATCTATGTTTTATCTTTTTGTTTTTCTCTCTTTTTTATAGCTCTATGTCTGTTATTTTATATGGAACTTGGCGTCTGAAATAAAGATTGATATATATAAAGTCTGGTTCCGCCACTGCAATCAGGGAGGCTGGCACTGTCTAGGTGTTTAGGGTTACATCAAGAGCACTGAGTTGGAACTGATTATCTGTGTTCAACATCCATTTGCACATTTTATTTCCATCTCTTCTTAATGCACTCTGGTAATATGTTTTGCTTAAGATCTATATGTATGTAAAATGAATGTGTTTTCATAGTGGTTAAACTGTAAGCTCCTTTGTTTATTGTTGGAATGTTCTGAGACTAATTAGATCAAGAGAGGGGATGAAGGATTTACAGGTATGTCTGTTTGACCGAAGACCCTGGAGGATGTGTGTAGCATATTATATGGCCTGCTATCTAAGATTGTTGATACAATGGAGATTAGTTTGACCAGGGGGTCCATCTGGAGACATGAAGTCTGGGTGATTTTTGGGTCATTTTGATGTTTTATGACACCCTGACTTGTTGCAGGAGAATCCTCATCACCTGGGGGAAGGAGCTTTGGGACATCAGGTTCTGTGGCTGTTGTTTCAGCTGTCAACGTGAACCTCAATTTACTCTTGAATAAATTGACCACCTTCAACTTCTCTGAACATGCTATCGGCTGGTTTGCATCATATCTGGAGCATAGAGAGCAACGTGTTAGAATAAACACTCAACGCCACTACAATTCATATATGTTTAGTGTTTTGCACCTCCCTGCCACAGGTGCTAAGTGAGTTTAGTTTACATTTGAATAATGTCAGTAGAGGAGAATGGAGCTGCTGCTGCTGCCGCCGCCGCACGGGTCCCTCAGAAGGCTCGAGATGTTCCTCTGCCCCCGCCATTTCCGAATGATGGAAGTGAGTCTTTCCAGTTGTGGGCCAGACGTTACGAGGTCATTCAGGAGGCTACAGAGACACTGGTGTGAATCTGGATGCAGTAATGGCGACAGAGTTGCCCACTAGATTACCGCCTGCACTTTTCATTGTCTGGGATAATTTGCCCTCTACAACACCACGTTCGTTTGCAGCAACAAAGATAAAGTTGCAAGATACTTTTGGCAGAACGGACATAATGGCGTCCTTCCAGGCTTTTACTAACTCCCGTAGTAGGAAGCCCAATGAGGCCATGGAAGTGTATGCTGCTGATGTATGTAGACTAGTGAAAGAGGCTTTTCCAGACTTTGAACCAAATGCTGCAGAATATATGAAACTCACACGTTTTCTGGCAGGGCTGGATCAGGAACTTCAAATTAAGTGTCATGAGAGAGGAGTAAAAACATTCAAAGAGGCTTTTGATATTGCCACTCAAGCAGAGCGTGCCCGGCAGGCTGCTAAACTTATGCCACCAACTACCCCTCATGCAAACAGCTGCGGTGCCACAACCCTGTCAGTCAACACAATCTCAGACAGTACTGCACCTTTTCAGAAAGTTGTTCAAGATTTCACCGACACCGTCAGACACTTAAGCAAAGATCTAACTGACCTAAAACTGATACTTAATGCCCAAACCCTGACATCACGCCACCATGCCTACTCACCAAACCGTCATCAGAGGTCCCCTTCCCCACGTGGCCGAGACCAAGGATACTCCCCAGGAGCACAGAGATATGCTCGCAGTTTTACCTACCAGTCATATGGGTCGTCGTCATCTGTCTCCTGAGACATACCAGAATTCTTCTGCACGCCAGAGTATGGACAATCGCAGACAGGACTACTACGGACGTGACCGAGACAGACCACACTCTCCACACAGGGGAGAGATGTCTAGAGATAACCAACACTACACATTCTCACCTGATCGTCACCCAAACTACTCCAATGAAGACATGCCACGACCTCACTACGGCAGACCAAGTGGAAACCTCGCCGCTACAGCCCAAGTCCAGTAGGCAAGCGTGTCTCTTTCCAAGATGACAGGGGTGGTGATCAACATGACCACCATGACCATGGGTATCAGGATGACTATCGGCAGAGAAACTTCAACTAGCTGATGCAGTGGGGCATCCATCAGCTAGCCCCCACCTAGCCCCTTTCTCACATTGTGCATCGGTGCCACCTTGTGGCCAACAAAATACACTGCAAAATAATTCTGCTGTTACAGACCATGAAAACTGCAACACTTTCACTGCCTACGTCAGGGGAATAGTAGAAGGCTCTGACATGCATATTATGTTGGACACTGGTTCAAGCATTTCATTTATTAGTGAGAATATAAGAATGTCCCTTCCATCATTGAACAGAAGGCTTATCCAAATCGGTAACAGGGCAACATTTGGACACACTTGGCACTGTGAACATTGCACTACATCCAGGCTCACTAAACTTACAGCATGAATTTCAAGTTATTAGGAATGTTAGGCAGACTATTATACCTGGCTGGGACTTTGCAACAACATTGTGCTGTGCTAGATTTAGGCAGAGGTTTGTGCCACCTTCACAATCAAGATCTTCCTCTGCTGAAGACCACAGAAATGACACCAGACAGCTGCTCTGCCCATGTTACTGAATGCACCACCATACCTCCCCACTGTGAAATGCATTGTGCAGTGAAGCTGATGCCTGTTGCTGCTCATCTCTGTACACCTACGGGATACAATGGTCTCTTGGAGCCATACCACACAGACCTGGAGTGGGTTGCACCAACTAGTCTTTGCTAAGACTGTCATAAGTCCTAAGTCAGTCTTAGTTAAGAACGGTCTTAGGCCCATATCTAACGCCTGTTGCACCAACTGAATTTACGACCAGTCTTTACTAAGACTGGTGGTAACATGCGCGTTCATGAAAGTGACCGTGGAATTCTAGAATGGAACGTGCGTTGCCATGATACCCATACATTTTTACCATGATGATACCAGGGATGCCAGACACCTGGCGGAAACGCTGCTTGACAGCGATTGCCTCGGCCTCGTTAGGCAAGTTGACATAATGCGGTAGGCGGCGACTCAGTGCCAGCGAGACCCTACGAATAACTCTACGAGCTGTAGATTTATGCACGCCGATCATGTCCCCCACGGTGTTTTTAAATGCACCGTTTGCATAAAACCTCAGTGCAATTAAAAACTGTAACGTTGGCGTCAGGGCAGCATTTCGGTCTGCCTGAAAGCGCAAATCGTCGGACAGTTCGTCCACTAGAGAAAAAATCTCAACCCTACTGAGAAGAAACCTCTGAAATAACTCCTCATTATTGTACATATCCAGCGGGTTAGTTCTGTCTCGCACTACTCTCTCACGTCTTAAAGCGCGTTCATTATATAATCTATAAATTAGACACGCCATTGTTATAGGCTACTTGTTGTTTTAGCTGCACTCAACGGTTTTGTGAAAATTAGCCTACTATAGAAACCAACACAGAAAACGTTCTGTTTTAACATAAGACTCCTCTCCACAGGGCGTAACATTTAGGACTAGACTTAGGGAAAAAGCAGCTTAAGTCAGCGTGGTGCAACAGGCGCAACATCATTTTAGACATAGAACGTTGAGTTACGCCAGTCTTAGTTTAAGACTAGTCCTAAATCCTGTTGGTGCAACCCGCTCCTGGACGGGGTTACAGTAGCACGCACACTTGCAAGAGCGGACAATGGTTTTACAGTTGTGCGTGTCCTGAACCCTACAAACACCCCCTTGTGCTACAACCAGGTATGCAGCTAGGACAGTTCACCCCTGTAACGGACAATGAAATCAGTACAGCTGCTCCGACAGTTTGTCAGGTATCACCAACATCTCCACAGTCTTTGCCATTTGACGTGAAGTGTGGCAGTTTTACAGATTCTCAGTTTTCTGAACTTTTCAGTAACTTTGTTACTGTCATACACTGATGTGTTCAGCAAGACTCCAAATGACTTTGGAAGAACTAATTTAGTCAAACACAAAATCAATACAACGTCAGACTCACCAATCAGAAAGCGTGCCTACCGCACCTCTCCACATATGCGGTCTGTGATCCAGTCACAAGTGGAAGACATGCTGGCACAAGACATAATCGAAGAGAGTCATAGTCCATGGGCTGCGCCAGTGGTTATGGTGCGGAAAAAAGATGGAAATTGGCGTTTCTGTATTGATTACAGGGCGCTAAATTCAGTCACTGTCAAAGACGCGCCCCCTTTGCCCAGAACCGATGACACACTAGATGCACTGGGTGGCTCTGCTGTGTTCAGCACCATGGACTTGTCATCAGGCTATTGGCAGGTCCAACTCGACGAACAAGACCAAGAAAAAACGGCGTTTACTACTGGCCGCTCTCTCTATCACTTCAAAGTCATGCCAATGGGATTAGTAAATTCACCCCCAACATTTCAACATCTTATGCAGCTTGTACTACAGGGACTGTCTTGGAAAACATGCTTAGTGTACCTTGACGATATAATTGTGTACGGTAAGACCTTCTCTGCCCATCTGCTGCAGTTGAAGGAGGTGTTTGAACGTCTCAGAGCTGCAAACCTTAAACTGAAACCGTCAAAGTGTGACTTTGTACAATCTCAGGTGACATTCTTAGGACATGTTGTATCTGCTTCAGGTGTGCAACCAGACCCAAAGAATATTGACAAAGTGAGGGCCAACACCTGAGAATCCTACTGAGGTTAGGGCGATTTTGGGACTCTGTTCTTATTACAGACGTTTTATGCATCCGTTTGCCAAGATTTCACAGCCTCTACATGCCCTTACTCAGAAAGGAAAAACTTTTCATGGACTGATGTGGAACAAGCAGCATTTGACACTCTTCGCCATGCCCTCACACATACTCCCATTCTGGCATATCCAGATTTCTCTAAAGAATTCTTGCTTTTTACTGATGCCTCTAACATCTCTATTGGATGCGTGCTCTCACAGTTAAATGATAGCAGCAGGGAACATGTCATTGCCTATGGTAGCCATACCCTCACATCAACTGAGAGACGGTGGTCTATGTTTGAGCAGGAACTGTGGGCCATTGTGTGGTCCGTACGCCATTTCCGCCAGTACCTCACGCGTCATCCATTCCGAATCATAACAGACCACAAACCTCTCCTAGGATAGAGGAAGATGGCCTTGGATGGTGATCCAACTGGGCGCAGAGCGAGATGGGCACTGGAAATCAACCCATATAACTGGACAATTGAACACAAACAAGGTCTTAAACACTGCAATGCTGACTCCCTATCACGGCGTCCACGTAGGACCGAAGACAGTATGCCTATAAGGGAGACCGTATCTGTGAACCATGTGTCAGTTGAAACACAGAGGGCCTCACGTACGTACATTCGCAAACATAGTGTTATCAGCGCCATGGCCAACCCGCAGATTGCTCACGCTGTGATACTTCAGTTTACGTCGTATTTACGAAACATGCAAGTCATCGGGTAATCAGCGCCTTTCTCCGCCCACGGCACCGCACATTGCGAGCATTTAAACGCGCAATTGAATGGGCCTCCTTCTCTCTTTCTATCATGGATCAGCCACCAAAGTCGAAACAGCGATGACTGTTTGAAATGATCCTGATGCCAATATTTGTAATGTAGCTAGGAGTTTAACAACTACTGGAATGGAATGTGAACGCTGAGTCGGAGATTTGATGTAATCTTTGATTTCTTCCAGTAACTGCAATATTGCATGACTGCTTGATCATCTGTAACGCGTAATGATTTTGTGTTCACTCAATTCAAAAAGTGTGATCCTTGTGGCAAAAATCCTTTGGCCTTTGTCTTCGTCTTGCCCGGTTACGGCTGCCATTTCATTAGGAGACATATGCGCATCCTGGTTTACGCCTGCTTTTAAAAAGCGCAGAATTTTCAACGCAACGTAGAGGTGTGCTTTTACAGGCGTTTTTTGTACATACCGCGGAATACATAATTAGGCGCACTTAACGCATCCCATCCCATCGTTTTATGGGAAACTCCCACTTTCCCCCTTGACCCTCCCGTGAATGCATATGCATGACACAAAAAGCGCAATTTGCCATTTTCAGTTTCCGCGACAGGCAGTCTGCGCTTTTACCTCAGTGCGCCATGTTTGTACATACCTCGCCATGCTTTTACGCGCAAATTGCGAAACAAATACGCCTGAAGTGGCCGCAAAAGCGTTAGTACATGAGGCCCAGAGTGTCAGTTCTACGACTGCGTCACCAGAACGTACTGCATTGACTTCGTCAGTACAGCCTGTCGCGGCTGACTCTGTGCCCAGAGACCCACTCTGTTATGACATAAACAGAAACACCCTTCAGGATGCCCAAAAGGAAGATCCTATCCTAAAAACTGTCAGTGAATGGGTCTTGAATGACACTAGACCACCCTTTTCACATCTGAAGGGCGAGCGGTCTGAGCTGCGCCACTACTGGAGAGAGTTTCCCAGACTTGTCATTGTGGATTCCATCTTGTGTCGTAGGGTCCGGCCCCCGCCAGGTGACTTGCCAATGGCTACAAATGCTACACCTGGAACCCCTGGTGAATATGCCACGGCTGTGAGACACAGACTTTATTCTGCATTTAACATGGTAGCAGACAACATAGCTATGGCAGGTGCTAAACAGAAGCATTACTATGACCGCCACATGAGGCACAATGCTTATGAAGTAGTTGACCTGGTGTGGGTCAATCTTCCTGCACTTGCCAGACAAAAGTTATCTCCCAGATGGACTGGACCTTTCAAAGTGCTGCAACGCCTTGACTCATCCTCAGGGGAAATTGGAGTGGATTACAACCTACAAGACCAACTGGACCCGAGGGTAAAACCTAAGGTGGTTGTGGAAGAAATTACGATTTCCTGTGTGCTTACATTATTCACTAATCAATAGAACTAGTCATTGGATTCTAGTTAGTATGTTCTCATTTAAGCTTGTTATTAATAAGAGTAGATTGTGTCTATGTGTCAGGGTTAATAGATGTTCGGGGTCAGGAGAAAGTACTGGCTAAATGTTCGTTGTCATGACTACAAGGAGAGCTCCAACTATGAACTCTCGGTAACACTTTCAGAACCAGATCCAGGAGAGACCCACGGCGGCACCAGTATAAAGCAGAACCTGTGGTGCACAAAACTAAATGGTAAGGGGATCCTTTTGATCAACGTTGAAGATGATGTTGTTGCTATAGCTGTGGCTATGCAGAGGAGAGCCAGAGACAGGGAAAATGCATTGTTAGGAGAAGCAGCGGGTCAAGTGCAGCCAACACAGAACTTACAAGAGAATGTTGAGGTTCATATCACAACAAATATGATTGGTAAGGTTATTCAGGAATGCCTGTAACTCAGTTGAACCCCCAGTATAAATGAACCCTATGTGTGCATATCCAGGCCCTGATATATGACAGCCTCTGTACCTTTATTGCCCATGGTCATTGACTGAGCTGAGGGAGCTAGCAAAGAGATTTCCTGACATGAGAGGACTCAGCAACATTTTCTAAGAGATTTACAAATAGCTATCAATGCTAACATACCTACTTTTATTGATTTTAATCAAGGGTTATAGGGTGAACTCCAGCCTGGTATGTTGAGAAAACTTAAAGCATACATTTCTGATGGTGTTTAATGGTAGTAATACTGGAGGAGTGTTGCTTGACTGGAGCAAAGTGTAGGATCGCAAACAGAGAAAATATGAGGATCCTAAAGATTATCTGGAAAGACTTACTAGAATGTTTTTGAAAAAAAACATTCAGATTTTACAGCAGCTGCATCCCCATGCCACTTTGTCATGTGTTCATATGTGGATTGCTTCCTGATCTCCAGATAGAAGGTAAGAAACAGGTTCTACATTGGGAGAACAAACTTGTGGATATGATTATGGATTATGCCAAACATAATTGTACATTGATGCAGGAGAATGCAGGAAAGAAAGTTACGAAATTAATAACATTGCAAATGAATGTCTTACAGAAAGAAAATAATATGTTTAAAGGAAAAGGAGAGCCAGGGGCAGACAGTAAGGGGAGTAAGAGATAGACAGGGATATGTGCATACTCTGTAAACAGATACGCCACAGGGAAAGTGATTGTCCCGGCACAGTATAGTACAGTCAGTATCCTTTCAGTCACGTACTCCATACTACTGCACTCAACCCCTTCTGTTTTCTTCAGAACGAAGAGCTTGCTGAGGCCTGCTCAAGGACACTCAGACAGTAAACAACCACAATCACAATAATAATAATCAAGAATAGGGGAGGCAGAGAGCTTCTTTTTTTTCAAGTAAGATACAGAGCTACTAGGTCAGCCAGTTCAACTGTAGACAGTACCCGAAATCAACGAGATGGTAGTGGTAGTTTCTGGGGTCCCGGTGGACACAACTGTCAGTTAGCTCTATGGGTGGATAGATGGATCTTTGAATGATGATGTATTTGTTTCAACTATACGGTGTCAAATAAATCTGTTGGAAAGGAATTTGTTGTGCAAACCGAACCAAAATGATATGCACAACTGATTTTCTTGTCTATTCCTTAGGATAAAGAACAGTTGGCCTAGCAATCCCATACACATCCCCCAGCAGTGGAATGCAAAGATTTTAGCGACCGCAGATGTGGCCTTGCTAGAAGCTGGGCCTGAGCTCCTGTGGTTCACACACGCTAATCATATTGGGCGCATTAAGACTGCTACCCCAGTTGTTATCATTGTTTGTAGTACGACTCTTGAGAACCGTACCTCAGTATGCTAGTAATAGAGAAGTAGGGAAAGGTATTGTCCCAGTTATTGATGCTTTGTTGAAACAAGGAGTCACGGGTAGACTTAAGGTCAATTTGATTCTTTAAGGCTAATAAAATACTTGGAAGTTTATTATGGGTTTATAAGCTGGTAATGCCTGTGTTATTCATCCTGTTGTGCCTAACTCTGTTACGATACTTAGCAAGTAACCCTGTTACTTTCTAGCTCTGTGAATGACTATTGGTTGCTTTTTCTTCTCTGTTCCCATTGCAGAAGAGAGCCAGTATCTGTTTGCATTCACGTTTCGCCAGGTCAACTATACATTTCAGTTCTACCGCAGGAGTACACTGAATCACCTATGTTGTTTAGTCAAGCCTTACGAGAGGACCTCCAGGATGTCACCTTAGCAGCCGGCTCTACTCTGGTGCAGTATATTTATGACCTTTTTGATATGTTCTAAGAATCTTGCCTCCTGCCAACAGGACACTATTGCTGTGCTACAGGTGTAGCCGGCTTGGTCTGACTCTTCGCCGACTACTGCGTTGTGTTCCGGTGCATATATTACAGGACGCTGAATTTCTTTTCGGCACTTTATTTCTCGTCTCTTGCTCAGTCTATGACACAGACCTTGCTCAGCCAAGAACACCGATCTTGCTCAGCCAAGAACACAGACAGAGCAGAAAAAGAAACGGACAATTGAAACGTGGGCTACAGAATGGCGATTGCTAGCATACAGCAAAACAGTACGTGAAGTTAGCTATGTCAGACATCCCCCAAGCTCCCACAACAGTAAAGTTCCCAAACAACTTGCCCAATTCTGTGTACATTCATATAGAACACATACATAAATACAAGTGTGCACCAAAAACTTAAAGGGGCAATTGACTGCAAAACCGATTTTACCTTGTCATTGTTGAAAAACGACAGTTCGGAGGGTAAACTGAACATACCGTGAATATCAAAGTCTATTGACACCTCTTTCCTATTCAAATCTCAAAAAGAAAAAAATTGGCTGTAAAACGCTAGCTTTTCAACAAAGCCACCGGTCCTACGTAGGACCGGTGATCGCCCTCTTATTGGCTCTGGTCTGTATCTTTGTCACGCCCCAGAATTTACATCCAGACCAGCCAGAGGTAGCGTCTATCTCCGATACAAGTTTAGCTGCGCGCTGCTCTGTGTAGGCTACTTATAAGGAATTACAAAGAAGAACGTTTTGAATTATAACAAGGATATTGATTATGGACCACGGTCGTAAATGCTGTGTTCCAGGCTGTACAGGGAAGGCTAACACTTACAGTCTTCCCAAGGAGCCAAACATTCAACAGGCATGGCTGCTGTTGTCTATGAGAAGATCCAGGCGAAGTTCGACACTCAATCTTTTTGCTCTGAACATTTCACCCAAGACAGTTTTGACAACCTTGGACAATTTCAAGCAGGATATGCTAGGAAGCTGAACCTGGAAAGAGGTGCTGTTCCAACCGTTTGCTCATTGCAACCGCAAGCTAAGGACAGTATGATGTTGTGCTGACAGTTATTAGCAATGCTAACGTTTCCTGTATATAGCATACCAGGTAGAATGCCAAATACGTTTCTACACACATCAAATGACTCTAGCTAGACTAGCTGTAGTCGGCATTAGAAGGGAAGCTTCCGAAAAATAGCCAGAAAACGAACTGCAGTCTGGCTTATTGCTAACGCCTGTCTAGATAATCTATTTGAAAGAACTGGAGAAAGGCAGGTTTTAGATACAGGATACATTAGCATTGCTAGTAACTGTTACTAGTAACACCTAGACTGTAGGCATGTAAACAAGTTTAGCTTGCTAGTTAATGCAAGAGCATAGAATGTGTAATAATTTAGCCTAGTTTATTGGCAATGGGGCTAACGTTGATTCATGTTCCTGACTGTGTTTCATTCAAATAAATAACCTGTGTAATGAAAATCTACAATTCACGATGCATGTTTGTCCAGATCTTTGTCATGTTATTTTACAGCAAGATATCTAGAGCTAGCCTAGCTAGCTAACTGAAGCCGAGTAGAATCACGATTGCAACAACGTTTGGTTGCTAAGCTGTAGCCTAATGTTCTACCCACCTAAGTCAATCCAGTTTGCTTCAACAACAGAAGTGGAAACAAGTAATGTTATCATTTCAAATGTTATATAGTCAATCTGTTGAAAACAGTGTTGTGTAGACACAATAGATTTATTTGCGCGTTTTTATTTCAAGTCTCCAACTTCAGTGTTTCAGCGAGTGCTGCTGTTGGCCGTGTTGCGTTTTTGCTCCCAGCTTCACTCGTTGATAACCAACCAATCAGCGCGCAGCTGATCTAAATATTAATGAGCATACCATAAAAGGAGAAAAGCTGGTGTTTTTTCCCGGGAACATTTCAGGCGATCTGTAAGAGGGCATAGAACAGCACCCGGGCCATTTTCAACCCAACCAATGTTACATACCCTATTCGGAGACCTTAAGGAACAGTGTGAAATACCCAAAAAACCCAGTCAATTGCCCCTTTAAGTTCGGACCTATTCATTTAAAATTTGCATTTTACTACAGTGTGAACACGTACCTTGCTCAGCCAAGAACACAGACAGAGCAAGGCACGCGAAAATGCAGCATATATAGGTATCACCATCCAACAGGGGGCGCTCACACAAACAATGCTCTCAACAGCTACCATAAAGGAACCACAATTTTGGTGAAATAAAATATACATACAGAAAATATTAATCATTCCTTGACCTGTTACACAGGCACTGGCTGAGAAGGGCCTCAAAGGCAAAACTGCAGTTATGGTCCTAGGAGGTCAAGTATCTGGGCCATAAACCCAAAAGGTACAGAGCGTCTATTGACGCCTGATAGAGTGGAGGCCATCCGTTGGATACCGAAGCCTAGAACACCAAAACAACTCAAGTCTTTTCTAGGTTCAGCCGGGTATTGTCTATGGTAATCCTTGATTATGCTGCGTTGGCTAGACCTCTCCTTGATTTAAGGAAGGAGACTGACACTCATTTGTTGTGGAAAACGGAAGCTGATAAATCATTTATATCTCTCAAGCAGGCCTTGGCCCAAGCGCCAGCTCTCGGTCTGCCAGACTACACCAGGGTGTACTGACCCAGCAGCATGGTAATCTTAAAAGGCCTATCGCCTACGTGAGTTCTTCTTTAGATACTGTGGCAGCAGGTCCCCCCCCCCGTGCTTACGAGCAGTCTGTGCTGTGGCAACATGTGTGGAAGCAACTTCAGATATAGTGCTGGGGTCGCCCTTGGCAGTGATGGTTCCTTATGCAATACCCACATTGAACCCAGCTTCATTGTTGCCCACCCATGATGATGGTGAACCACATGACTGTGAGATGGTTGTCGATAAAGTGCTAACACCCAGACCTGATATGTTGTGACAAACTTATGGATAATGCTGAATTTGTGTTGTATGTAGATGGATCTTCGTCCTGAGCATGGGATGGCTCTCTAAACTCCGGATAAGTGCTCTGCACGGACAGTGAGACATTCGAATCTGGTAAACTGTCTGCACAGCAGGCAGAGTTTTGCTTTGACAAGGGCATGTTGTTTGTCAGAAGGCAAGGTCGTAAATATTCACACTGACTCGAGGTATGGATTTGGAGTTACTCACAATTTTGGTGCCATATGGCCAGAAAGAGGTTTCATTAACTCCTCAGGTGGAGCAATTAAGAATGGAAAGATGATTTGATAATTTAATACTATTACCGAGAAAGCCAACTATTGTTAAGTGTGAGGCTCATACTAACAGTAGCAGAAAAAATGTTTCAAGAGGAAATACTAGAGCTGATGTTGTAGCAAAGGCTGCGGCCCTCTGATGGGTCCCAGGTCTGTATTTTTTTTTGTTTTTTGTGTCTCAGCAACCAGAAACGCGCACTCCCTCTCTTCATGTTGTGGTGGACCTTCAAGTCGCTGCTGATAACACTGAGAGGGATGGTTGGTTATCTGTTGGCTGTGTGAAAGATTCCACGTGCATTGTTCCCTTGGTTGGCTCGCATGGCGCACGGATGTGCCCATACGAGCAAGGGGGGTATGGTCTCAATAGTAAATACAAATTGGTTTGCACCTGGTTTTTCCACAAAGGCTGAGCAACATTGTGCTCAGTGTCATATTTACCAGCAGCATAATCCCGAAAAGGGACCAAAGAGAAGAGACGCAGCCCACCCACCACCAAGTGGTCCTTTTATTAATTTACAAATTGATTTTATGCAGAAGTGTTCTAATTGAGTGTGTACTTGTAATTGTTGTCATGTTCTCGAAATGGGTAGAAGCCTACCCATGTCGAAAAGTTAATGCTACCACGGTAGCCAAGATTTTTATTATTAGAGATGTGATCTGTAGATATGGGATCCTCACAAGACTGTCCAGTGATAGAGGTTCACTTAATGATCATTTAATGGGTCAAATTGTTCAGGAACTTTGTAAAGCGCTCCAGATCAACCAGCATTTCCACTGTCCCTACCACCCACAGTCTGCGGGGGCAGTGGAGAGGCAACATGGAACTTTGAAAAAAAAACTAGCCAAGATATGTGAAGAGACTGGCCTAAAATGGCCTGATGCACTTCCACCAGCTCTTATGGCCATGAGGTCCACTCCCCAGAGGAGAAATGTACTTTCCCCACACAAGATAGTTATAGGGAGACCAATGAGATTGCCTGTCTCTCCCACTATCATTGACACAGATGGATATCCACCAGATGGATGATACAATGTTAAACTTTTGTTACGCCCTAACTAGAGCAGCCAGGGTTGTGCATTCACAGGTGAAAGCTGCCCTGCCTGGGGAGCCATGACATCCCTATCACCCGGTAGACTACGTGTACGTGAAAGTGCACAAACGGAGGACTGCCTCTCAACGAGATGGAGCAGTCAATAGCTGTTTCTCTTGGTGACTCACACAGCTGTGAAAGTGGAGGGTCGTCCAACATGGAGCCATGCGACACACTGCGAAAACAAACCCTCCACCGAACAACACTCCAAATGGTGCCTGCTCCAACTTGTCATTTGTCTCATCCCCACTAGGTTACTCTTCCACGAGTACACCAAGGGGGGTGGAGACCCGTTTGCAGCAGCTGATCCGGGAGCAGGTTCCAGTCCAGCGGACCGATTTGAGCCAGAACCAGGACCCCGCCATCCAGCACTCCAATCCAGGGGTGCCGAGAAGGAGGTCCCTAAGAGCACCCACCCAGAGGTGTTGAAGACGTCGAAAGGTGAGTCACATGTGGAGAAAGCCAGAGAGGGGCTGCTGTTGCTACCATGCCTCTCTCCCCCATGTGTGATTCATGAAGCAGATGACAGCACCCAGACGGGAAACCAGAGAGAGGAGCCTGGAGAGGGGAAGACACTTTCAGTCTTCCTCTGGCCTCTACATGAAGCAGATGACAGCACCCAGAAAGGGGACGATAGGATACTGAGGCAGAGGCTCTCGGTTGTTTCAAGGAAACCGAGGCCGCTGCCTGAGCTACGATGCAAGATGAGATCCAGACATACTGACGCACACACCTGACAGACATTTACTGATACTGGACGCACGAATCCACAGACATCGCATACATGAGCCACACCGAGAGTTACTATTGCACGCTCCCAATTATACTGATGTGAACATTGAGATTCATCATAAAGCACACATGAAGAACAATCAGTACAACAACACCTTAAGATGGACAAAAAAAATGACTGGACCAGCATTAGAGAGGACAGACCTTGCAGAGTTTGTGGTTAGAGTCCCAAGCACCCTGGAGGTTATCCAGGGATATCTGTCCCTCTGTCAATGGCTGATATGTGTAAGGTTAAGAAGTGGTTTTGTGTAAGGTTGGATGTAACAAATGTGACTGTTCTTTGGAACAAATCAGTCATCTCTTGAATATGCCCCATCTGCATGGTTATGTGTATGGCACAGTGGTACAGTGAGAGTGTTGGGGAATAATACATGTAAGGATACGGTTTCTATGCATGCTCACCCTCTACTGGATGATTTGAAAGTTCAATTGTATCTGAGTTCAATGTTACTTGACTTGTATACCATTTGGACGGGTGACATTAATTCCTGATGTTGCTGACTATGCTATTCATACACCTTTAGCATACTACAGAAGATGTAGTATATGGTTGATTGAATGTTCAAATAATTATGGGAAGTTAGAAAAAAAATACATTTAACCACACTGTGTTTATGTATGCTAACAGCCTGTTGCATGATTGCCTGTTGCAGATGGACCTGTAAGTACCGTATAAGGACATCACCATGTTGGCTTCCTCATGCAGCTAACAAGGGCACCATGTGGGGGGATGTGGTAAGAGTGCTTATAATTTCCTGCCGGCCGACTGGTCAGGAACGTGTTGTCAGAAATATTAATTTATCAAGCATTGCACAGTCAGTCGGTGAACAAGTTTAAGAAAGCTTTATTACTTGCGGCCGGAACACAAGGACACAAAAACATCACACGCCATTGTGCTACAAAGTTTGTCTGCTAGCATGTTGTGCTAGCTAGCTATTTAAGCAGAACTGCTCTTTACAGTCATTGGTTAAGACAAAGACATGCAAATGTTCCATGGCTCTTCTTCATTGGCTCCTTGCATAGACCTGGCGCGCGTGTGTGCGTGCATGCTTGAGTGTGTGCGTGTGTGTGCCTTTTGACCCCTGTAAGCTTGACCACATGATTCACCCAACACAGATAAGGCCAGACATCTTTTATGGCCTCTCCAGTAAGAGAAAGTGGTTAGCCCAGGTCACCTTGTTTACATATGCCTCATGTCACCCAAAGTCCAGATTTGGGGGTAGGCCTCTCTCTACACACAAGGAATGCTGAACACAGAATCATTCTTATACAGGGTACATGTGTTACATCTTCAATTTTCCCAACACGTGTTACCTTGTGTTTATTGTAGGAGCCCTCAGACCTGTAGATGGGTTGCCCCTGCACCCCTTGCCCAAACATTGGTGGAAGTATTATTAAAGCAGATGCTAAGAATCTGGGATCACATCACGTGGATTCAATAGAACAGTCACTTGTCACGTTTTCAGCTGCCATTCTCCCTGTGTATGGTGTTATCACTGCCTTTACAGATATTAGGATCTTAGCACTAGGGTTGGAGTCTATTGGTAATGAGACAGCCGACGCCTTAACTGCGGTTGCTTCTGAGATGAAGACCATGAGGCAGGTAGTGCTACAGAACCCTATGGCACTGGATTATCTGTTGTCAGCTCTGTGATAGGTCATGACTGATGTACTTTTATCCCCGATAAATCTGCTAATATCACAAATATAGCTGCTCACATTAAAGAGATTATTTCAGCTTTTGGGGGAACTTGAAGCTTGGAATTGTGCTGACTGACCTCCTCTGTTGGGGGTTTCTTTTTCGACTATTATTCAAATGGGAATCACTGGATTGGGCATGTTAATCGTTGTTGTGCTGATTTTGGTTTGTGCTTAGAAGATGTGTACTTTCTGCTGTGTACAGTGCTGTGCAGTAGGCTCTCGTAAGGCTGCCAGTAAGATTATGGTAGCCCAAATCAAGCCACAGACAAAAGCAAGCAAAACTGATGATTACTGTATTGCCCTGAGACCGATGGACATGTCTGACATGTAATATCAAGTACCAAGTGACTACTTTACCAATGTAATAAAGTTGGCCATTTGCCTCCTTCTATTTTCCAATTGATATACAATATTGTATGCAATCTGAATAGATCTGTCCTTAACCACAGATCAGTCAACAATAATTAAAGATAATGGTTACTTTATTGCTTGTATACTGTTTGAAATGCTCTGAATTTACATGCAATGAACAGTGTTTGGTCTATACCCTGCAGCGTTGAGCTCATGAGAGCATGACACTTGGTTATGTCCAGTAGAGAAACATGCCTATGTTTTTACAATCATTGATAAACTGTCATTATGCTATTCACTTCATTGACTTTGTACCTTTTCATCTGATTGGGTACTACCTAATACTTCTTCAAATCCTATAATCATGTATGCTGTGCAGAGTAGTAACAGATACTGTATTGTTTGATTGTTAAGGTTTTGAAATGTTATGAAACTTGTGAAATGTAAGGCACTACAGCAGGCCCCAGATAAACAGTATATACATGTTTGTTGTGTTGACGTTAAACGTCAAAAGGGGGGACTGTGGAAGAAATTACGATTTCCTGTGTGCTTACATTATTCACTAATCAATAGAACTAGTCATTGGGGTTAATAGATGTTCAGGGTCAGGAAAAGTACTGGCTAAATGTTCCTTGTCATGACTACAAGGAGAGCTCCAACTATGAACTCTCTAGTCTGAGTGGTCATGTGTTGGGAGCTGTGAATCTCTTTCTCTGAGACTGTTGTAACGTCATTACTGCCTGACTGTCACTATCTATGTTTACATTCTTGTGCCCTATAAAAGATGGTCCTCCGGCCTTCAGAGCCGAGAGAGACATGATTGAGACCTAAGCCTGGTGTTGTGTTGTCATTTTATTGTCAGAGGTCTGGTTTTCTCTCCCAATCTGCAGATTGATAATACTTATTAAAATCCAGAACTCAACTGAACTTAGTCACTCCGTTATGAGGAGAACAACAAAACACTTTCTTCATCATGGTTCACTATAATCGCCTAAAGCCCTACCGTTCACCATGGACTTGTAACTTGGCCCCCACTACTCCTGAGCACATCCAGGCTGAGCCCAATCAGGGTGTTGGCTCCCAGCTCATGGCCCTCTCAGCTTCACGGCCTTATGTCTATCGGAGCTGTGAGCTTGGGGCAAATGAGCCTGCATCGCCAACAATGGACAATGTCCCAGATCCTGTGGCAAACACACCTGCCATTGAAGCACACGCCCCTCAGGAACGGAGAACCAGATTAGGTCGCATCGTGCGCCCTCCCCAACGTTTTAGAGATGACACTTAAGGAATTTCACAACTGTTTTGTATGTTCACATATAGTATAGGCCTACAACATGTATTTTGTTCAGTTATACAGTTGAGTTTTGCCTAATTACCTGATTAGTTGTCTTTCAGAGCTTTATACTGTACTTGTCTTAAAGTGAACTTTCTGGATAAAGTGGAAATACCAGTAGATTGGGATGTTATAGGTACACTGCGGTAGGGCCCAGCATGGATAGCGACAATATATGGCAGAACACAGTATAATTGCATTTTGTGGGATGTTTTGTGTGTGTGTATGTGTTTTTTTCCCCCACATGCTCCATTTGTTACTCTCATGTCAGTAATGTTAATAAGTGATGTGCGTCAGCTAAAACGAGGACGTTTTATTTTCTGGAGGGGGAAGTAGTGTAAGAACTGTTATACCCATAATGCTTTGCGGGTAATTGGGGGGATATACTAGAAAGCAAGCAAAAGGAGAGGAATTTGTGGTGGCTGGAGTTTGAGTAAAAGTCTTCTCAGTTCGAACTCGTGTGTCTGTGATTCTTTATACATCTACTACACCAAGAACCTATTCCCGTAGAGATCAAGGTTTACACTACGGTGAGCAAGCCATCAGGAAAATAAATGGGTCACAGCACAGAAATGCAGACAGATTGTGGACATTGATTATTGGCACGCAGAACACGCGTCCAAGCAAGTGCTTCCCTGCTCCCACCTCATTGGCCTAATGTAGGAGTTGGTAAAAGACTCTACACCTTGTTTTGTCATAAGGGTCAAACATGACTGCTATTATATTTAACAGCAGAGAAAACCCCAAAATAGTTTTTTTTCCCCGACTTGAAATGTCTTACTTTTCCCAGTGACCCCAACATTTATAAAATGTAAAAAAGAATTAACATCACAACAACCAAAGTGAAAGTCATATTGGCCGGGTTTCCCACATTCGTTAAGAAGCTCTTACATTTACATTTAGTCATTTAGCAGACGCTCTTATCCAGAGCGACTTACAGTAGTCACGCAACACTGCCTTCAGATCAGGAGATGCACAAGCCTACAGCACATCCAGAGCAAACCTGAAGAGGGGCATCAAAAAGGCCAAGCACTAGTACAAGCTAAAGATGGAGGGACACTTTCCCAACTCTGACACTCTAGTCTGAGGTGCCCTAAGGACTACTGCCCTG
Organism: Hypomesus transpacificus; assembly: GCF_021917145.1. NCBI lineage: Eukaryota > Metazoa > Chordata > Actinopteri > Osmeriformes > Osmeridae > Hypomesus > Hypomesus transpacificus. Next base: position 15,862,102 of record NC_061068.1, on the reverse strand, counting down.
TAGCACTCACACCCATCCTGGTCCTGGAACACCTAAAAGACTCTCTACCATCCACATTGGACTCTCACCAGTTTGCCTACAGCAGCAATAGGAGCACAGAGGATGTCGTTTCCATGGCACTCCACTCTGTGCTCACTCACCTGGATAATAAGAACGCTTATGCACGCATGCTGTTTGTTGACTTTAGCTCAGCATTTAACACTGTCATCCCAACCAAGTTAATAACCAAACTTGGAGACCTGGGAATCAACACCTCAATGTGTAACTGGATTTTGGACTTCCTAACTGACAGACCCCAGAATGTTCGATCAGGACTCACCTGCTCCACATCCATCACACTTAACACTGGTGAACCACAGGGCTGTGTGCTAAGCCCATTTCTCTACTCCATCTTCACCTCCGACTGCAAGCCTGTGTATGGATCTAATTCGATCGTCAAGTTTGCGGACGACACTACGGTGATTGGACTGATCAGCAACAACGATGAGACTGCCTATAGGGAGGAGATCCAGCACCTGGCCACATGGTGCACCGAAAATAACCTGCTCCTCAACACCACTAAAACAAATGAGCTCATCGTGGACTTCAGGAAAAAGTCTGGAGGCACGCACGACACCTTCCACATCAATGGAATGGCTGTTGAGCGTGTCTCCAGTTACAAGTTCCTGGGGACCCACATCTCGGCGGACATGTCGTGGACGACCAACACCTCCAGCCTGGTCAGGAAGGCTCACCAGCGCCTCTTCTTCCTGAGGACACTGAGGAAGAATCAGCTCTCCTCGGCGATCATGGAACTTCTATTGCTGCGCAATAGAAAGCATCCTGACCAACTGTGTCGCAGTGTGGTATGGGAGCTTCTCTGTTGCGGAGCGCAAGGCACTGCAGCAGGTGGTGAAAACTGCCCGGCGCATTATAGGGACTCTACTACCTGCCATCGAGCACATCCAGAGGAAACGCTGTCTGCATGGAGCTCGCAGCATCCTCAAGGACTCCTCTCACCCAGCCTACACACTGTTTTCTCCACTGCCCTCCGGCAGGCGTTTCAGGAGCCTCCGGACCAGGACCAGCAGACTAAAGAACAGGTTTTCCCCCAGAGCTGTTTCTTTACTGAACTGGAACTCATGTTGATCCACCCCCTCATATACAGCTAACTCTCCTCTTCTACCTCACATCTGCCCCCCTCATATACAGCTAACTCTCCTCTCCTACCTCACATCTGCCCCCCTCATATACAGCTAACTCTCCTCTCCTACCTCACATCTGCCCCCCTCATATACAGCTAATTCTCCTCTCCTACCTCACATCCACCCCCTCATATACAGCTAACTCTCCTCTTCTACCTCACATCTGACCCCTCATATACAGCTAACTCTCCTCTCCTACCTCACATCTGCCCCCCTCATATACAGCTAATTCTCCTCTCCTACCTCACATCCACCCCCTCATATACAGCTAACTCTCCTCTTCTACCTCACATCTGCCCCCCTCATATACAGCTAACTCTCCTCTCCTACCTCAAATCTGCCCCCCTCATATACAGCTAACTCTCCTCTCCTACCTCAAATCTGCCCCCCTCATATACAGCTAACTCTCCTCTTCTACCTCACATCTGCCCCCCTCATATACAGCTAACTCTCCTCCTCTACCTCACATCTGCCCCCCTCATATACAGCTAACTCTCCTCTTCTACCTCACATCTGCCCTCCTCATATACAGCTAACTCTCCTCTTCTACCTCACATCTGCCCCCCTCATATACAGCTAACTTTCCTCTTCTACCTCACATCTGCCTTCACTTTGTTATTTGCACTACTGGAATGTCAATTTGCACTCCTGTCTGTTTATTACAGTAACAACTGTTTACTTATGAATCTTGCACTACATTACCTTAACTGGATTATGCTCATTTGCACTGCCGACTGTTATTTACAGTACCTATTTAACTGTTTACATTTGCATTTTGCACCGTACTTCTAACTGTAATATGCAATCACTTTCCATCTGCATTTTTTTATCGCGCGATTAACGCTCTTTTTGGCCTAGCAAACTTTGTAGTTTTTTTTCACATGCTGTTGCAACAACTACCAAAGTTAGAAAAACTACAACACCACACCGGATCTAGCTAGACCGGAAACAACAGGCACGCCACACACTTGTTTGGCTTGCGATCTGGCTAAAGCGTAGTAGCAGAGCCCGTTTACGGATATGAGACATTCTCTGGTAGTAGGTTAACTTTACGTTTTGAGTGGATGGCGAGCGCGAGACGCCGAAATGGATGCCAATAAGATTCTGAATGGAAAGTTTACTTTTAAAAAGTTGCCAAATGGTTCCATTGACAAGACCAAATGTGATCTGTGTGTTTTGTCGTTGTAAAATGAGCTATCATTGCAGCACGTCCAGTCTGAAATACCACTTGATGGCCAAGCACACAGATGATGCAAATTATCCGCCCCCTCGTCAAAGCCAGGCGATTGCAATGTTGTTTTCGATAACAAAAAATATTTGCACAAAGCAATCCAAACCACTTTTCCATGTTGATAAGAGCAATAAAATTTGAAAAAAGAATGGGACAAAAAGAAATCAAGGGACATTTAGAATAGATAGAAATAGAAATGTGCGATTAATTGTGATTAATCGTGAGTTAACTATGACATTAATGCGATTAATTGCGATTAAATATTTTAATCGTTTGACAGCACTAATTGTGTTGTTACGTGATGTGCTGTTGTGTGTAATGTGGTCATGAATCTGTGAAATGTTGATACATTATATAGCAATATATTGCATCTGCTGCATGATTGTGTAACTCACACCATGTAGTAAATTATATTTCCATCAACTTTTTAGAAAGGCCTGACCAGGGACTGGGGTTGCAAATTAGCCTATTGGCTAAAAACCTTTTTACGCAGCACATCTACAACATATTGTTATTGATGTATGTAATAATATGCGGTGCATTGTCCTTGACAAATAAACTAACAAATAAATAAAAATCAGAAGCCCTGTGTTGATGTCGCGGTCCGGGCCAACCTGAGAGCCCGGTCTGTCGCCTTTAACTCTGGGGACCCTGATCAGTACAGGAAGGATAGAAACGACCTTGTGAAGGCGATCAAAGCAGCGAAAAGGGCTTACAGGACCAAGGTGGAGTCCAGCTACCATGGCTCTGACCCCAGGTGCATGTGGAGTGGACTTAAAGCCATTACAGACTACAAAGGGAGAGGCTACAGTGAGACCCAGTCCTCTGTCCTACTGCCAGACGAGCTGAGTACCTTCTACGCTCACTTTGAGAGGGACAGTGACCCCCCTCCAGTGGAGTTACCTGAGGGCTTAGCCAGTGGTGTGCCTACAATAACTGTAGCTGAGGCATTGCTCCAGAAAGCTCAACCCTCGCAAGGCACCTGGCCCAGACGGCACATCAGGTGCTGCGCGGACCAGCTGGCAGGGGTCTTCAGTGATATCTTCAACCTCTCCCTCAGCCTGTCTGTACTCCCCACCTGCTTCAAGAGGACCACCATTATCCCTGTGCCCAAGAACACCAAAGTCACCTGCATGAACGATTATCGCCCAATAGCACTGACCTCTGTCATCATGAAGTGCTTCGAGCGGCTAGTCAAATCATTCATCTGCTCCTCGCTGCCTCCCACAATGTACATTGAGCGAAATGTACATTGATACATTTCTCACTACTATGTGTATACTACTATACAATATTGCTCTATTGCTGATAGTTTCTGTACCCCACTTGTCTAAGGTTAGTATAGCTCTATAAGGTCAGTATAGGTCATTATGTGTATTAGAGGTCTAGTATATTGTGTTGTATACTATTGTCAAAGGATCCTCACTGAACCTTCGTTTGAATGTACTTTGGAGAAATGATGAATAAATAGTTGAAGGTTGGTCCGAAAGCCGATCATCGCCGCACACACACATACTCGCTGTGAGCTGTAGTGGAAATGTTGGTCATATGCATAGATGTATGTGTATGAAATCTATAATCTTCTATGTTCATTGGTAAGAGACAGGAAGGCAAGATAATTAAGTTGAGTTCAAAGGAATGTGAGGTGCTGATGGCTCTGTGGGCAGCTTGCCCTGGGGGATGGGTGAAGCATTTTATATGGCCTTCTGTCCTCTGGTTACTGTAAGGGGTCAATGAGACAGTTGCTCTGAACTTTGGCTAGAAGGACTGTGTCCTGTTTCATTGTTTGTGTTAATTAAAAGTATTGTTTGAAGATGGTCACACAAAGGACAGTTGACCATTTGACTGGTCAACCCCTGTGGCTTTATTATGTACTGCTCTGGGGAGAGCTGTGACATCAAAGAACCTTGGGACACACTGGACACTTGGTATTGTTTCAAGCTGTCACTAAGTTGAGTTAGCCAATCACAGAGTTTGCTACATTGATTGATTGACCATATAGAATGCCATTTGATCTTAAGTTTATATAAGGCAGTGCATGTGTGCTGGCTGATCATCACTCTTGCGAACGATTTGTGGCTATCACACCCTTCGCCAAGACGGATCACAAAGTACTTTGTTTAAATCATATGTAATTGTATAGTCTAATAAATTGTATTAAAACCATATCCCTTGACTATTCAGATCTACACAGTGCCACTCGAATTCTTCCTTAACAGAGCCCAGCACATCGTCACATCATTTTTTTTTTTAGCTTATCATAGATGTAATCTATGTTCTAAGTAGTTATACAGTATGTTTGTTATGCCAGATTGCTTTGTGTTGTCTTGTCCAAAGAATTTAAGTGCCCAGTCTGACCTTGTGTTGTTCTGTTTACCTGACAATAAAAGACTTGAACATGTGTTTTGTGTTTGTCATCACTCTGCCGAACGACTTCTAGTCATCCGGTATGACTGGTCACAGAGCGTTCTGTTTGGTAATGTACTGTACAGAATAAAGAATGTGTATTAATCCGGCATCTTGACTATTCACGCAGTGTCTTCAAAACTTCCTCGACACTTCCTTGAGAGATTAGGTTGGTTTAGGGCAGTTCTATGGGCGTGTGTGAAGCCCTCTGAGACATTGCTTGTAGAAAGGGCTCTAGAAGTAACATTTGATTTGAACACAATGACATGGTAGTCAGTAACCAATGTGAAATATTAACCTGCCTTAAAAGCTGATTTCACTGAGCTGAATTGATCCCTTGGAATATTCCAGAAAACGATCCTGTCTATTGTATACTGAGACATCATGTGGTCATCCTGAGGTACATCTATTATGTATTATGATTATAAGAAGGATTACAAACACTAATACCCTCTGGATGTAGAAATGAATAATATGAATTTTCCTCTCAAACACCAAGAAGTTTTGATCAATCAGAGGACTGTCTGTCCAGGTTTGCTGACTTTCCTTTTATCTCAAATGGAATCGTACCAAACTATAGTGTCTGACATTGTATATGCAGTGCACCTTTTTCTTTCCTATTTAAAAAAGTGGAGAAGGACCAAATGGAGGGAGGAACAGAAGGGTGAAATCGTCCTTCTCTACTTTTTTAAAAAGGGAAGAAAAAGGTGCAGTGGTCTCCTCATTCTTTCCAGAGCTATAGTAGTACAATGCACCAAGAAAGTAATACATATTACATCCAATAGCAGGTCTGTCAGTATACTGTCTGTCTACAATTATATAATGAAGTAGTATGTCTTAAACAGATTCCTGTCCCACCCTGGTCTGTTTCACCCATCTCATGTTTGTCTCCACTCCCTCCAGGTGTCTCCCATCTTCCTTCCTACCCTCATTTATCCTTGTGTTTTCTGTTTGGGGACAGTTCTTCTTGTTTGTCAAGCCTATAGTACCAGCATGTTTTTGTCTACCAGGTAGATCTACCTCCTCTCTAGACTCTACCTCCTTTTGTCTTTTCTGCCTCTTAGTTCCTCTGGTCCTTACATCCTGCCTGCCCTGACTCTGAGTCTGCCTGCTGCCCTGTACCTGAATGGCTCTGCCTTGTCAACGACAAACCTAGCCTGCCCTGGATAGTCTTTTCCGGCCCCCTTGTACCTTTAATAGACCACACATTTACAACCAGTGTGTGGTGTGTGACTCAGTGTGTGGTGTGACATTTTAACTTGACTAATGTCTCATGTAGAACATAAATACAGACCTCAGTGTCTCCAGCTTGCAGAGTGGATTCCCCAGTCCAGCAGAGAGCAGCTTCATGCCGGCATCCTTCAGATCATTGTTACTTAGCTCCAGTTGTCTCAGGAAGGAGGCTGACGTTAGAGCTGAGCTCAGAGAAGCACATCCTTCCTCTGTGATGTGACAGCCTGACAGCCTGTAGAGGGTAATCATGATATGGATTACAGACAATACTATCTTCTAGAGGTAGAAATGAAGAATATCAGTCTGATTATTTTCCTCTTAAACACCAAGACTGTTTGATTAGTCAGATGACTGTCTATCTTGGTTGTTTGAGTTCCCTCTATCTCAATCTGAATCCTAGTATGTGAGAAATTGTACATCCAGTTAAATAGTAGTACAATTGTAATGGCATTTTTTGACATAGTTACAATATCTATGTTCCTTTAAGCGGTAAAAGTAAGTTCCTTTGTTATAGACAGTCAAATGTAAGGAACTGAGGTTTTGTGGAGTGAAACTCTGTAGAAGGGACACTCGGATGGTCTTAAGGTATTTGTGGTGTTGTTTTATGATACCTAACTAAGAGCCAGAGGGTTTTAGTTAGGTCTGGGTGTTGGGCAGAGCTGACCTGACCTTTTGGCAAAGGAGATGGCCAAGTCAGACATCCTGTTTGAGTATCATTAACCAGAACTGTGGGACCTGGCCTGGGGGTTTATTGTCTTAAACTGTCACTGACCAGTGCTGACCAATCATGGTGACCGCTGTATTGATTGATTATTAACATCTGTTCTCTGTTCATATAAGGGAGACCTTTCCTTATTGTCCTTTATCTCTCTTACGAACGATCTGTGTGGATGGCACCTCCTTCGTTAATGACTGATCAGCAAAGCTTTGTTTAATCTTATGTAATTGTATAATCTAAATAAATGGTATTGAAATCGCATCCCTTGACTATTCAGATCTACACAGTGCCACTTGAATTCTTCCATTACAACAATACACCAAGAAAGTATTACATACTGCATCCAATAGAAGGTCTGTCAGTATCCAAGGCAGCACACTTCTTTGGCTACCGTATTTTCCGGACTATTAGGCGCACTTAAAAGCCTTTAATTTTCTCAAAAAACAACAGTGTGCCTTATAATCCAGAGCGCTTTATATATGGATTAATTCTGGTTGTGCTTACTGACCTCAAAGCGATTTTGTGTCTTAGGTTAGTATAGCTCTATAAGGTCAGTATAGGTCATTATGTGTATTAGAGGTCTATAGTATATTGTGTTGTATACTATTGTGGGAGTCAGGTGGCTGAGCGGTTAGAGCATCGGCTAGTAATCTGAAGGTTGCCAGTTCGATTCCCGGCCGGTGCACATGACGTTGTGTCCTTGGGCAAGACACTTCACCCTACTTGCCTCGGGGGACTGTCCCTGTACTTACTGTAAGTCGCTCTGGATAAGAGCGTCTGCTAAATGACTAAATGTAAATGTAAATGTATTGTCAAAGGATCCTCACTGAACCTTTGTTTGAATGTACTTTGGAGAAATGATGAATAAAAAAAAAAAGAGTGATGCTTATTAGAGATAATGTGCATTTGCATTAATATGTGTTTGTGACTTTCTTGCATACGTATATCAAGTTTTGCATTAAAATGTTTTTAGAATTTGCTTATACATGTATATCAAGTTTTGCATTAAAATGTGTTTCGAATTTCTTCCGTATGTATATTGAGTTACTGGGTCATATGTGCATTTGCATAAGGTGGTTTTAGAAATGGCTTGCACACGTATACTGAATTATAATATGTGCATTGGAATTAAATGTGTTATTAGAGAATGGCTTGCATATGTTTTAAGATGTGTTATAAATAGCTTGCATAATGGTTTTAGAGCTTTTTTACCTTTTCATTATGAACAAAAAATTGTTTCCAGATGTATATTTGAGATCAAATGTGATAGATAGATAGATATAGTACTTTATTCATCCCCGAAGGGAAATTAAGTTGTCATAGCAGCCGGTATATTTGAAAACAATAAAATACAATAGAATACAATACAATAGAATAAAGTGCAAGGAGACAGGTTTAGTGCAGTTCTGTGATGGTGGCTTTGACAGAGGTAGATGAGTTGAACAGTCTTATTGCGGTTGGGAGGAACGATATCCTGTTTCGTTCCTTAGAGCAGCGGGGTTAAATGAGTCTGTGGCTGAAGCTGCTTCTTAGCTTGTCCAGGGTTTTGTGGAGGGGGTGAGAGGGATGGTCCATGATTGCCAGGAGTTTTACCAGCATCCTGTCCTCCACCACCTCCTCCAGGGTGACAAGCTTAGAGCCAACCACAGACTCTGCTTTCCTGATGAGTTTTCTCAGTTTGTTGGCGTCCTTTGCCTTGATGCCCGCACCCCAGGACACCACAGAAGATGGTGCTCGCCACAACAGACTGATAGAACATCTGCAGCATCTTGTTGCAGACGTGGAAGGACCTGAGCCTCCTCAGGAAGTAAAGCCGGCTCAGGCCCTTCTTGTAGACGGCCTGTGTGTTGGTGGACCAGTCCAGTTTATTGTCCAGTGTGACACCCAGGTACTTGTATGCCGACACCACCTCCACATCCGTCCCACCGATGCAGACAGGAGAGAGCAGGGGCTTGTTCCTCCTGAAGTCCACCACCATCTCCCTCGTCTTCGCCACGTTGAGCTGCATGCAGTTCTCCCCACACCACTTCACAAAGCGGTCAACCAGGTCCCTGTACTCAGCCTCCCCCCGCCCTCAACACACCCTACAATGGCCGTGTCATCAGAGAACTCCTGTAGATGACACGACTCAGTGCAGTGCTGAAAGTCAGCAGTGTATGTGGTGAAGAGGAAGGGGGACAGCACAGTTCCCTGGGGGGCCCCGATGTTACTGATCAGACGATCAGACACACAGTTCTGTAATCTAACAAACTGCGGTCTGCCCGTCAGATAGTCATCGACCCAAGTGATGAGGGGAGCACTCACCTGCGTGCCCTCCAGTTTGGCCTTCAGCAGTCTGGGCTGGATGGTATTAAAGGCGCTGGAGAAGTTGAAGAACATGATCCGGACTGAGGTGTTGGGTCTGTCCAGGGAGGAATAAGCCTTCTGCAGCAGGTAGATGATATGCCTCCCCAGACCATCACTGACCCACTACCAAACCGGTCATGCTGAATGATGTTGCAGGCAGTACAGTGTTCTCCTTGGCTTCTCCAGACCCTTTCACGTCTATCACAGGTGCTCAGGGTGAACCTGCTCTCATCTGTGAAAAGCACACAGGGCGCCAGTGGGGGACATGCCAGTTCTGGTGTTCTATAGCAAATGCCAATGGAGCTCCACGGTGCTGGGCAGTGAGCACAGGGCACACTACATTTACATTTATTCATTTAGCAGACCCTTTTATCCAAAGCAACTTCCAAGAGAGAGCTTTACAAAGTACAGGACGTTGTGCCCTGAGGCCACCCTCATGAAGTCTGTTTCTGATGGTTTGGGCAGAGACATTCACACCAGTGGCTTGCTGGAGGTCATTCTGTAGGGCTCGGGCAGTGCTCAACCCAGGGCCGGCCCACGCTTTTATTGGGCCATAAGCAGAATTGATTTGGGGGCCCCTCTGAATTTGTATAATTACTATTAACATAATATATATCATTTTTTAATTAAGCTGTAGTTTCATGTGCTCTTGGGGGCCCTCTGGTGGCCATGGAGGCCCTAAGCAGCCGCTTAGTTTGCTTATGCCTTGGGCCGGCTCTGGCTCAACCTGTTCCTCCTTGCACAAAGCAGCAGTTATCGATCCTGCTGATTGGTTGAGGACCTTCTACGGCCCTGTCCAGCTCTCCTAGAGTAACTGCCTGTCTCCTGGAATCTCCTCCATGTTCTGGAGATTGTGCTGGGAGACACATCAAATCTCCTTGCAACGGCACGTGTGAATGTGCCATCCTAGGGTTGCCTCCCGTCCCTTAAAATACGTAATCGTCCGGTATTTGAGAATGAGAGAGTGCGTCCCGTTTTGAATCAATACAAATTGCTGATTGGGTAATACTCGCTGCCATCGTTGGTTTGATTGGTTTGTTTCAGGATCACGGCCAATCAGAGTCAGAGGAGGGCGGGTCTCTTGGCGGTGAGTCGATTTGAAAGAATGGCAGAGGCAGCTCCAGATACCCCCCCCCCCACGTAATAAGAAGTACACTTATTAAAGAAAGTAGGCTAGACATGCTCCAATACTGCACACTACTACTTCTGGTCCACTGCTGTTATCAAGTTCATGATGTTCATGGAAGATCCTTTGCAAGTCTCCTGCACTATATATATTTTTTCCAATACACTCTTTTGAGTATCAAAGTATTTTTTTATTTAATGGTAATTAAATTAAACAAATGTAATATGTTTTACAATTCACAAGTTCCTCCAAAAGCCTATTTTTTTGTGGTCTCACTGTCAAACATTGTTGGCCTATGTTTATTATCATCATAGCTGTGTATTCAGCTATGACGATATGACCACTTGAGTTGTGATATAGAGAGAGACTGAGTGCATCTGTTCACACTGATTTTAATAGCAGATATCTTTTTATAATGTCCATGTATCAATCTTAATATTTTTATAAAACATGTTTTACGTTGTGATTTACCACCACAGGCACGTCATCGGTCTTCGTGGCCCCGAGAGGTGTGGCCCCCGCTGCGGCAGGCGTCCCTTATTTTTCTGTATTGAAGGTGGCAACCCTATGCCATCCTGGAGGAGTTGGACAATCTGTGCAACTTCTGTAAGGTTAAGAAATCTTCTCATGCTCCCAGTAGTGATAATGACTCTAGTTAAAGCCAACTTATCTTATCTTAATCCTCTTCGTCCCTAATGGGACATAAGGCTTCAACGACCTGCCTCCATCTAGACCTGTCTTGGATGCTGTGCATCCAAGCTGTGCCCCAGGTTAGGTTCATCTCCTTCAGCTCCGCTGTCACCTTTGGCCGCCAGGTGTTCTTGGGCAGCCTTGCTTCCTTTTCCCAGGTGGAGTCCATCGTAGGGCGATCTTTGGGATGCGGTCCTGGTCCATCTTGAGAACGTGTCCGAGCGGCGTTTGATCTCTAGCACCACACTGTTGCACTTAGTCTTCTTATATAAATGTGCATTGGACATTTTCTCAGACCAGAAGATTCGGCAGAGTTTCCTGAGGCATCCATTGTGGAAGGCTTTGACGTTTTTCATGTCGTAAGATGTTACTCAAGGATCACATTGACTTACTTAGAGACCTTTTTTTTTTTAGTTAATCTTATATTTTTATTTTACTGTTGCTTGTTTTTTCTACAGGTATACTTGCACTTACAGATTCATGTTGTTTAAATTGTAACTTGCTAACTACATGCTCTTATGGTTTTTCCCTTTGGCACTTATTTTTTGGTTGTTCACAATGTGTGCTTGTTTTGGCTACCCGCAATGCTTTGGGGCTATCTTGTTGTTATTATCAGTGACCTATGCACTTTGTAAAGCTCTCTCTTGGAAGTCGCTTTGGATAAAAGCGTGTGCTAAATGAATAAATGTAAATGTTACTCGCCAGCACTCTGAGCCATACAACAACTCAGATTTCACGTTACTGTTGTAGAGCTAAAGCCAACACTAGTGGAAAACCAGTCAAAGAGATGAAGAGGGAGAAACTTGAAATGGCCTCCACATGCAAAACCAGTCCTGTTTTGGGGTCGGCTCATTGTTGCCCCTGTAGTGCACCTGTTGTTTATTCCATCAACACCAATGCAGCGGAAACTGATTAACTACCCCCTCTGCTACTTAACTGACCAAATCATTATTTGACATTATTTTAACAATCATTAAGTGCAATTTAATTCATGCCATACCCTGATAAAAAAAACTGCTCCTTTAATTATATTGAGCAGTGTAGTTTTAAGTTGTGACATTCTCGTCTGCATTCTGTTGTCTTTTTGTTTTAATCTTATTTTACATGTAGCAAAACCAACCTCAAGGAATATAATGGCCAATATTATTTTTAGTGATCTATAAAAATGAACAATAAAAGTGTGTTTAACTTCCTAAAGAGCAGCGTTGCCCCTGACACTTAGGGCTGAAATATACTTCACGCTAAGTACGTGTACACATGCTGAATGGCTGCAGCACGTATCCTGCGTTCGTTTGGTGCCTACTTTGTGCACGTCTCCCTGGCCCTTAAATGTACGCATACGCAAGGTGCAATACAGACAGAAATCATGGGCCAGTATACTATCCCTGCATCTCAGATGGAATGGTACCATCAACCTACCCAGATGCTCCCATGTCACCCCGCTCTTCATCTCCCTCCACTGGCTACCCATCACGGGCCGCATCAGATTCAAGACCCTGGTACTGACCTTCCGAGTGGTGAACGGGACTGCACCTGCCTACATCCAGTCTCTCCTCCAGCCTTACACCCCCACCCGCCACCTACGGTCTTCTTCTGACAACCGTCTGGTGGCCCCACCTCTGAAGAGCGCCCGCTCCCAACCCAAGCTCTTCTCCTGTCTGGCCTCCCAATGGTGGAATCATCTCCCCACCTCCATCAGAGACACTGACTGTCTCCCCACCTTCAAGAAAAGGCTAAAGGCACACTTATTCCGGGAGTACACCAGCACTTCAGAAAGATTTGTTGGATCAGATGTTGGCTTATTTCCTTCAGGAACACAATGACAACTATTGAGGGACTTGTTGGTCACTTCTTGGTTGTACTTGCTGTGAATCATATTATTGTTGCTTGCTTTCCACCAGGTACACTCAAGCACTTTAGAGGATTATTTTGATTCATTGAACATGCTCTTCTGGATTTACCCCTTGGCACTTATTTGCTTTTTCACAATGTATGCTTCATGTTTTGGCTGTTTTAGCCAGTTACATAGTAGTATTATACACCCAGCACATATCTTGCTATTCCTAATCCGAAACCCTTCATGCAGTGGAAGAGGCATCAACCACAGGGACTGACGTGGAAATTGACACCATACTGTTGAAACGATGTAGATGGATATGATTATAGATTTATCTGATTGAAAATGAAACTTTTTTTCACCCCTTTTAGTCATATTTTATATTACTGGAAACCATATGTTAAGCTGTTGACTTATTATAGTTGAGCAAAGTATTATTATCACTAAACGATAGAAGCTATTGAGCCTGAGTGTGAGATCTGGGTGACAGAGGCTGAGGAGTGAGGGAGAAGGCCACCTGGAGGCAGGCATCGTCCTTCGCAGGCAGAGGCCTGAGCTACAAGTCAAGATGCACTGTTTTTGACCCCACACCTAGAATCTTATCTGTGGCCGCCTGCACAAGGTCAGCACTAGCCCTAAGTAGGGAGGATTTACAACAAGCCTCATTGTGTAAGCAGCGAGAGCAGTCTCATCCTAAATGTGGGATACAGAACCTGTTTGAAGACAAACACTTATTATTGTCACCCAGCAGCAAAATGTACATCTCCAAATTTAAGCACCAAAGGTCAAAGGCACCAAAGCTAAGGTGTGAGTGAAGTCTGAAACCCCCAGAACAAGTGACCAATTGTGTTATGAGTAAGATCTGAGACCATCTGTAGTTACCAATAGTAAAATAACACATGAAAATAGGTGAGCAGTATATAATTGCATGCCTGGGGGGCAAAGATCAGTTGGGTTCCGGAACCTGCTCACCTTTATTGGGATTGTTTTCATCTTGAAGACCAATAAAGCCTTTGCATCAAACTTTGCAGAGTTCCAGTGCCGTTTTTGTACCTTTGAAGATTAATTGAAGACTTTGAACATTTTAAACAACAGCTCAAAAGCTGCCAGATGCAGAACTCCCTGTCCAGGTAAATGTACAATAATATGATGAATAGTATATCTTAACCCCTGTGTTGGAGCCATTATACAACTTTGTTTTGTTTCGTTTACATACCAGTTTGGTGATGCTAATTAATCAGTAGTATTATGTTTGAGCACTGGGTGGAGCATTGCCTTTGGGAAGGCATACAGGTAATTAACAGCCAGGGACACACAGGTGTGTGGCTCGGTGGAAAAGCATACAGCTTTTCACCGTGTCAGGTTTGTGTCATTGTTTGATTTGTGTGCAAAAGAAAATTAATGGAACTAATCCAGAAATGAAATGAAATGGACTGTATTGCTGGTGCTATGGTGAGCAGGCCATCAGGAAAATAAATGGGACACAGCACAGAAATGCAGACAGATTGTGGACATTGATTATTGGCACGCAGAACACGCGTCCAAGCAAGTGCTTCCCTGCTCCCACCTCATTGGCCTAATGTAGGAGTTGGTAAAAGACTCTACACCGTGTTTTGTCATAAGAGTCAAACATGACTGCTATTATATTTAACAGCAGAGAAGACCCCCAAATTGTACTTCAAATGTCTTACTTTTCCTTGTGACCCCAACATTCGTAAAATGTAAAAAAGAATTAACATCACAACAACCACAAAGACACACGTCCACAAGGAAAAGTGATATCATGTGTGCAGTTGATTTAGATTACAGAGTATATAAAGGTGCTGCAGATGATAGTCCCTCCAGTTCTCTCTTTGATGAAGCCATGAGTGCAACTTTGTTGTCTTAATCAACCATGCAAATACATGTACATGTATATAACTTGACTATTCATGTCACTATTCTCATGTAGAACACAAATACAGACCTCAGTGTCTCCAGCTTGCAGAGTGGATTCCCCAGTCCAGCAGAGAGCACCTTCATGCCGGCATCCTTCAGATCATTGTTACTTAGCTCCAGTTGTCTCAGGAAGGAGGCTGACTTCAGAGCTGAGCTCAGAGAAGCACAGCCTTCCTCTGTGATGTGACAGCCTGACAGCCTGTAGAAGGTAATAATGATATGGATTACAAACACTACTATCTTCTAGAGGTAGAAATAAAGAATATCAGTCTGATCATTTCCTATGGGTGTTGTGGTGAGTTACTGCTGCAAGCTGAAAACGTCAGGTGGACAAGGTGTTCTCATATAGAGCTTCTCTCCTCTGGAACAGACTTCATGTTTCAATCAGGGAGGCTGGCACTGTCTAGGTGTTTAGGGTTACATCAAGAGCACTGAGTTGGAACTCTGATTATCTGTGTTCAACATTCATTTGCAAATGTTGTCATCTATTGTTGATCTTTATTGTCTTCTCTTCTTATAAGGGGTCAGGTGGCTCAGCAGTCAGAGAATCGGGATAGTAATCAGAATGACATTGTATCCTTGGGCAAGGCACTTCACCCTACTTGCCTCGGGGGAATGTCCCTGTACTTACTGTAAGTCGCTTTCGTAGGAAGGTTTACTAAATGTAAATAATGCACTATTATGCTTTGCTTATGGTCTGCACCTCTCTTTGTCACTGACCATCTCTGGAGAAGTGGAACTCTCACTGAATTACTCCTCCCAAGCTTTCTTAAATGCTGTAACTATGAGTTTTTGTGGGAGTTTTTCCTCGTCTTCCTTGAGAGATTAGGTTGGTTTAGGTGCAGTTCTATAGTCATGTGTGAAGCCCTCTGCGACATTGCTTGTAAAAAGGGCTATACAAATCAAATTTAATTTGAACACAATGACACAGTAGTCCCTAACCAATGTGAAATATTAACCTGCCTGAAATGCTGATGTCACTGGGCTGGATTGTAGCTGTGGAATATTCCAGAAAACTATCCTGTCTATCGTATACTAAGACATTATGTGGTCACCCTGAAGTACTTCTAAATCATATGTGAAATGTAGACTACCGGTGAATCAGTGTTCTAGACTGTCTAGTGTTTGTCTGAGCCAATCAGATCACACATAGCTACAATTCCCTTGGTACAAGTATCAATATTAGGTTTCATATCTCCTATGATCAGTGCTATATATAAATAAGATATATGGCACTGTTGTACTGACACAATCAAACTATAAATGAATTTATGATCTGTATTGATAATTGTAATACTGTAAACAATGTTGTATTTACCGTACATAATTTTGGTATCTGTCTTTATATTTCTACTCTATGTTTACGGCCCATCCAACCACCATGTGTTAACTTACCACAGATGTGACCTCTGCCCTGTATCCATAACGAAGCCAAATGATTGGTTAGACTGATCTTACTGAAGGATGGAAGTCTTTGATGTGCAGTGAGCCAATGACTGAAGGGCCCTGGGACAGCTGTGTGTCTGTCTTGTGATTGTGGGACGGACCAATGACTCTTGAGAATGATGTATTATGAAATGATGTGTTGTCTGAAGTTCTGTGGGTTTCAGTGTGCATCAGCTGGGAAGTGCTGATGTTACCGGATTCTTCAGTTCTGTCTAGGAAACTAGATGGAGCTGTCTAGCAAATGGTGTTTGTGTACTGTGTTACTGTAGCCTGGGTGCCAGCCCAACTTAGCCCCGCCAACAAAAAAGTTTGGTCGGGAAGTTCGATCATGGGTTGCTCCGTTGGGGAAAAACTATGTCCGAACAGGAGCTGTTCGGACCAATCAAATTGTCAGGGCGGGCTTTATTCGATGATGGACAGATGATCAACAGTAACGTAATCAACCAGGTCGCCAAAGAGCGCTTGGGTTGAATTTGTTTTCAACAAACAACACACTGCGTTGCTCTGATTGGTTGTAGGTCTATCCAATTGAGCGAAGAGAAAAAAAAAATCCAGGTTCGGTTGAAACACGCCCCATACTCACAGCCCAACGGAGCGTTATCAGACATCATATTCTGACTAGAATTATGAGTATGACAACGTCAGGCTAGTGTTACTGCGTTACACTCTTAAGAATTGATCAATATAATGCTAGATATTTCATTTGTCAAAGGAACAATATCTCTCCCACAAAAATGCTCATGGTTGTATCTCATTCCTGACATGCAATTTTAATGTAACTAATAAGAAACCACATGATCTAAATCAAACATGCAATGTGATTGAATGTGTAACTATTACTTGTCGCTTTAACATGATTACAGACCTCAGTGTCTCCAGTTTGCAGAGTGGATTCCCCAGTCCAGCCGAGAGCAGCTTCATGCCTGAATCCCTCAGGTCACTGTTGCTTAGATCCAGATCTCTCAGAAGGGAGGGGTTTGACTTCAGAGCTGAACCCAGAGAAGCACAGCCTTTTTCTGTGATCTGACAGCCTGACAGCCTGTAGAAGGATCATGACAAGAAAGATTACTAACACTTTTTCTGCCCAAACAACATGGCCCCTCCCTACCTCTCCAACTTCCTCCTCCACCACAACCACACTCAACCCCGGGACCAAGCTCCGGACCTGACAGGGCCTTTTCAGTTGCCACACCTTCCCAAACCAAATTCCAACAGCCCTGCCATTATTCATAGAGGACTTCAAAACCCACCTTTTCAAACTTGTGTTAACCTGTTAACCTCCCTGCCGTCCCTCCCTTTCCCCTTCATTTCACCATTACTTTTGTTTCTAACTACCTACTTGTCGTTATTTATACTTGTACATATTAAATTATTTAACCCTGTATGCTCACTCTGTGAAGCATATTTTAGTGTTCACTATACATGTCTTCTGTATATGTATATATATATTTTTTATAATACCCAATGATAAATATTTATTTAAAAACAGGCTTTGGAGTGCTTTGATATATAGTGCTGCACATTTCATAAATAAACCCCTCATCATGGAAGACTATTGTGATTGTATCTTTCCTGCATAAAGTTTACACCTTTTACATTAATAAACAACCATATTTTCTAAATAACGAGTGCAAATACGATGTGGTGTGTGATTTAAACTATTAGATGATGATTACAGACCTCAGACTCTCCAGTTTGCAGAGTGGATTTTCCTGTAGAGAAGAGAGCACCTTCATGTCTAAAATCTGTAGGTCACATTTACTCAGGTGCAGTTCTCTCAGGAAGGGATTTGACTTCAGTGCTGAGACCAGAGAAGCACAGCCTTCTTCTTTGATGTGACAGCCTGACAGCCTGTAGAAGGATATCATGATAAGTACTACAAACACTACTACCTTTTGGAGGTAGAAATAAACAATGTCAGAAAATCCCTTATTATTTTCCTATCAAACACCATACAATACATTGTTCTACTATATCTTTACTATTGTCTCATGTAGAACATAAATACAGACCTCAGTTTCTCCAGTTTGCAGAGTGGATCCTGCAGTACAGCAGAGAGCATCTTAATGCCGGCATCCTTCAGGTCACTGTTGCTTAAATCCAGATCTCTCAGAAGGGAGGGGTTTGACTTCAGAGCTGAACCCAGAGAAGCACAGCCTTCCTCTGTGATGTGACAGCCTGACAGTCTGTAGAAGGTAATCATGATATGGATTACAAACACTACTATCTTCTAGAGGTAGAAATAAAGAATTTCAGTCTGATAATTTCCCATGGGTGTTGTTATTTATTATTGTCATTGTGGGTGTTGAGGTGTGTTACTGAAACCGGCTGAAACCAACAGGGGGACAAGGTGTTCTCATATGGAGCTTCTCTCCTCTGGAACAGACTTCATGTTTCAATCAGGCTCTCTTAGTTTCCCTGGTCCTGACCTCCTGCCTGGCCTGAGTCTGAGCCTGCCTGACCTGACCTGTGACTCTGCCTTGTGGATTATGACCCTTGACTGGACTCACAGGAGCCCTGGAGAGTGCATCAGCTGTGATGAGCGACTTCCCTG
This sequence comes from Hypomesus transpacificus, assembly GCF_021917145.1. Classification (NCBI taxonomy): domain Eukaryota; kingdom Metazoa; phylum Chordata; class Actinopteri; order Osmeriformes; family Osmeridae; genus Hypomesus; species Hypomesus transpacificus. The sequence goes on along the minus strand of NC_061068.1, from coordinate 15,843,393 downwards.
GCACGTAAGTTATCTTGTATGTGAACCTCAGCAGTCTGAGGCGGAATCGCTGCACTCTGGGAGGTAAATCATCCAATGCTTTTGTGCGTTTGTGGTCTGTCTCTATCATGAATGATAGGCCTATGAGGTATGTACTCAACCTTTCACATGCCCAGGTGACGGCTAACGCCTCCTTTTCAACCTGGGCATAACGTTGCTCTGTTTCAGAGAGACTTTGAGGAAATGTATGCGATTGGACGCCACTCCATGTGTCTCTGCAAGGACAGCACCCAGGCCAAAGGATGATGCGTCTGCAGACACTTTTGTTTTGGCTTGTGGTCTGTACTGAGCCAACACTCTCTGTGATGCCAGCTCCTTTTTGAGGTTTTCAAATGATGTCTGTTGCATGTGGCCCCAAGACCACTCATTGTACTTTGATAGCAAGTCTCTGAGCGGTTTGGTGGTGTCTGCAAATTTAGGGATAAACTTTGCAATATATGTGACCATTCCCAAGAAACGGCTAACATCTGCTGTATTCTGTGAGATGGGCATGTCTGTGATAGCTCTGATTTTCCCGGGGTTCTATGGCTCCCGCACTGATGTTGTACCAGCATGTTTTTCTCTACCTCCTTTAGTCTTTTCAACCTCTTTTACTTCCCCTGGCAGTGTTGTAGTACTCCAGACCGGGGTCACAGCTGGGGGAATATCACTAAATTTCCTGTGCATTGTCTAATTTATTTGTTAAAATCTGTTGACTGTTATTGGATGTAAAACATCACACTTCAAATGCATCCAATAATTTAACTGCTTTCTAATTTGAAATTACCCATCAACCCAATTTGCACCTCAAAAGGGAATGAGGAAGATAGGCGAAACAGTGGCTGTCTGAAGATGTTGGGCAAATAAGCTATAATTACATTTGTTAACCTGAACCACAAAGAGTTTACAAAAACGTCCAAAAGAAAACACACCATGTGTAATTATGAGACGCTCACTGATGAGGCTGGGACTAGGCCTACATAAAACCTTTACCGGCATATAGAAAGTAAACATAAAAAAACGTTTTCAATCTGCCTCTGTACCAAAATTCCTCAGAAATGTCTTCCCCCATTACACAAAGAGACTTAGGAAATATTAGCAATGTAACATGCTGTATGTTTCAGGGCGTTAGTTTCAGTTAATTGTCAGATTTAGTTTGTGATAACTAGCCAGGCCACATAAAGCTATGTAACTAATGATGAATATAAAGTTATGCTACATCAACATTAACTCATGTCCGCTCAGCTGTCTCCCAACTTAATGTTCCGTAAGTTAAACGCTGTGGTACCGCGCTCCTTCCTTCAGAGAGAGATGTGAAAGCAGAGACCGAGTACTAATGTGCCTCTAAGAAAATAACAAATATTAAACTAATATTACTGCACTACTTTAAGAGTGCACATTTTTTGTTCAAATACACAGTTACAGATCAAATCTTTAAAAAACGTTGTACCTAGTCAAACCCTACTGCTTGAGTGTTGACTATTCATTGGCAGGCCCCTTATACTTTTAATAGACCACAAAGTTACGATCGGTGTATGGTGTGTGATTGAACAGGAATACAAACCTCAGTGTCTCCAGCTTGCAGAGTGGATTCCCCAGTCCAGCAGAGAGCAGCTTCATGCCTGAATCCCCCAGGTTGTTGTTACTCAAGTCTAGCTCTGTCAGATCTGAGGAGGGGAGAGCTGAGGCCAGCGCTTCACAGCACCGTTCTGAGAGGTTACAGTCATTCAGCCTACATGACATAAGGAGAATGTAAGACATCATCAAAGTCATAGTTTGTATGATAGAATCATACGACAATTGAAATTTACATCACAATATGTGCTAAGTCGTATTGTTATTTAAGTTCTTCAAATGCCTTATACATACAGAGCAGTTTTGGAGTCTTTGACCACTGGCAGCAGCCTCAGAAGACCTTCCTCTGATCTGGAGTATTTCTTCAAGTCAAACACGTCCATCTTTTCTTCTGAAGTCAGCAACACAAAGACCAGAGCTGACCACTGTGTAGATGAGAGCTTCTTCTCACTGGAGAGACTTCCTGAGCTCAGGTAGTGTTGGATCTCCTCCACCAGAGAATGGTCATTCAGTTCATTCAGACAGTGGAACAGATTCATGCATCTCTCTGCAGAGGGATCCTCTCTGATCTTCTCCTTGATGTACTTGACTGTTTCCTCATGTCTCTCTGTCTTGTTACTTTTCTGAGTCAGTAGGCCTCGTAAGTCAGTCTGGTTGGACTCCATTGAGAGGCCCAGGAGGAAGCGGAGGAAAAGGTCCAGCTGTCCATTCTTACTCTGCCAGGCCTTGTCCACAGCACTCTTGTAGAATCTGACTTCTGGTTTCTTTTTTAAAAGAGTCAACCGTTTGTTGGAACTGGAAGCTGATGGAGTCTCAGACATTAGATTCAGCTTGTTGTTGATGAATGAGAGAAACACAAACACAGCAGCCAGAAACTCCTGAAAGCTCAGATGGACAAAGCAGAACACCTTCTCCTGGAAGACTTTACCATCCTGTCTGAAGATCTGTGTGAACACTCCTGAGTGCACTGAGGCATCACAGACATCAATGCCACACTCTGTCAGGTCTTTCTCATAGAAAATCAGGTTGCCTTTCTCTAGCTGGTGGAAGGCCAGTTTTCCCAGTGACTGAATACTCTGAATGCTCTCTACATCCCAGTGTGGATCTGTCTCAGTTTTCCCAGCATACTTCACCTTCTTCTGTTTGGTCTGTAACACCAGGAAGGTTGTGTACATCTCAGTCAGGGTCTTGGGCATCTTCTCTTTCTTCTCTGTTCTCAGCATGTGTTCAAGGACTGTAACAGTAATCCAAGAGAAGACTGGTATGTGGCACATGATGTAGAGAGTCCTTGATGTCTTGATGTGTGAGATGATTCTCCCGGCCAGGATCTCATCACTGCATCTCTTCATGATGTACTCATCCTTCTGTGGGTCATTGAACCCTCGTACCTCTGTCACCAGGTCAACACACTCAGAAGGGATCTGATTGGCTGCTGCAGGTCGAGTGGTGATCCAGATGAGAGCAGAGGGAAGCAGCTTTCCTCTGATCAGGTTGGTCAGCAGCACATCCACTGAGGTGGACTCTGTGACATCACACCAGCTCTTGTTCTTTTTGAAGGCTAAGGGCAGTCGACACTCATCCAGACCGTCAAAGACAAACAGAACGTTGTACTTGTCATAGTTGGATATTCCTGATTCTCTTGTTTCTGAGAAGAAGTGATGGACAAGTTCCATCAGACTGAACTCCTCTCCAGCCAACAAATTCAGCTCTCGAAACGGCAGAGGAAAGATGAACTGGATTTCCTGATTGGCTAGTCCTTGAGCCCAGTCCGTGATGAACTTCTGCACAGAGACAGTTTTTCCGATGCCAGCAACTCCTTTTGTCAGAACAATTCTGATAGGTGTGTCTCGTCCAGCTGAGGGTTTAAAGATGTTGTTGCATGTGATGGCTGTTTCTGGTCTTGCTGATTTCCTGGATGCTGTCTCAATCTGTCTCACCTCATGTTCTTTATTGATCTCTCCACTCTCACCCTCTGTGATGTAGAGATCTGTGTAGATCTTATTGAGAAGAGTTGGGTTTCCTTGTTTGGCTATGCCCTCAAACACAGTTTCAAACTTCTTCTTTAGTTCAGATTTGAGTTTCTGTCGACAAATCTCAGCATGCTCATCTAAACAAAAAACAACATGTGTTAGGTGTGTATTTTTGCTAAACGTAGTTTTGATTATTCACAGATTATGAACTGACAATGTTTCCTCTACATTCAGTTAAAAACATATTTCAAATCTATGATCATTTATCAAGTGCACAATAATAAAACAGCATAGAACACTCACAGATAGTACAAAGTCATAGGAAGATCTACACATCATTGGGCTACTCTGAATCTTATAACTTTCTTTGTATATCTAACCTTCATCATGTACCATCAATCGGTCAACTCAAACTAAATATGGAGTCTGTTACTTTTCTCCAGAGTGTCAGCCAGCTCCTTCTGGTTCATGTTCCTCAGGACGTGCAGTGTGATCTTCAGAGCTCCCTCTCTGGCACTGCTCTCCTGCTTCTGATATTCAGGGTCCATCACTTCCTGGTCCTCCCTCTGACTCTCTAAGCCTTCTGGGAAATCTGGACTCAGAATCCTCTTCATCCTCTTCAGCTCTTCCTTCACAAACCTGATGACAGTCTCCTCAAGCACCTGAAACAGAGAGGGAAGATATCAGACGAACCAGGAACTCAAGTCCCAGTAGAACAATATGATTAAAATGATTCTGTCTTGTTTGTACTTTAGATGAACACAAAACTCACTGTGAATATGGAGGACAAGTCCTCATGGTGACTCTGGTATGACTCAGACTTCTCATGTTGATCTCTGAGGACAAGAGATTACATTACTTAACCACATGAACCACATGTACAAGGGCTGATAATCTACTAAAGAGATTATACATAAGAATCTACTTATGTATGATCTACTATCATACATAAGCATGAGTGGTAAACTGAACTGTATCCACTTATGCATACACACAGACACACTGTATAAGAGTGATACCATCACTACCAAGTAAACCATCTTCTATACCACTACAAGGCACTATTCCTTTAATACATTCATCAAAGAAAGGAGCACTGTCACCTCCAGGTAAACAAGTGTGTTGTGTTTCAACCAGACACTGAAGAATGACATCAGGGTCCACCTCACACAGGGCTGCATGTTTGCTAGCAGTCTGCTTTAGACACTGCAGCACTCCTCCACCCAGGAGTTGAAGACCTTCTGGTCTCAACCAGTCTAAGTGGGCTGAGCCCCGCCCAGTCTGTGCTCATACCAGGCCTGATACCTGCAGGGCTGGACACTGACTCTCATGCTGTCTGTGGGTGTGTGTGTGTGTGTGTGTGTGTAGGGAGGTTATTGTTGTCAAACCTTTACTAGAGCTGCACTGATCTCTCTTATTTGTATGTAAAGCTATTATAACACAATTACATGTTTACAATAAATGTATTTCAAGGTGGAGAAGTAACTCACAGGCTTATCCTGGAGTTCGCTCTCGTCTACTGAATTAGAGAGAGCAGCTTTGAATAATTTGTCTGCACCGACATGGAATTACCTGATAATAGTATGGTATGGATTGCATAACTGCATTAGTTTCAGGGTAGTTTGTTGTGGTTGTGGTTGTGGTTGTGTGTTAATGTCAGGTAAAGTTCAACATTAAAGCAGCACAGTGGACTGGTAGGTTGTGGTCCTGTCTCTCACTGATCAAACACAACAAGGAGGTCAAAGGTGTTGATGTGTCTGATGGTCGTCTAGTGGTTAAACCATAGATACATAAAGAGAAGACCAACACCACATGTTAATGACATGATACTAAATAACAGCTCCTTCTCACTGTGTAGCTCTACCTCATGGTCTGAACATCAGCCAGGCTAGCTGAGTTCTGACTTTGTTTAGTAGAAATGTCACATGATGATCCTGAATCTAATGATGACGTTATACTTCAAATTATTTATTGTGTGTGGCCTACCTACCTGTATACACTATACACAGACGGCCTCTTCACATCATGTCACCTTCATCATATAACATTGGACACCAGCAGAGGTCAGTACATACCCTTCCTCATTAGAAGGTCCTCCTCCATCATTAAACTTGAAAGGTGGTTCCATAGACCTGTCACTCTTCATGGACACACAGCTGGGTACAGGTGAGGCTGGTCTCTGCTGTCTCATCCTGTCAACAAACACAACAAAGTGTCTTACAAACATAAATCACTAAAGTAGACACCACAGATATATCATACTGTCCAACATGTGTTGCTGTAGTTATTCATCAGCAGGGTCAGAACCAGGCTTGAATATTGCTGTTCAACATGGATGAGAGTCAGACAGGCAGGTTTCCAGACCTGTTGTTACTCTGTATCTCTCACTGTGAACCTTTACCGCATGGTCTGTATGTCAGCCAGGCTGGCAGTCAGCAGCTCTAACCCTGTGTTTTAGTAGGGATGTGATGAGGGATACTTTAGTATCTACAGTCAGCAGCTCTAACACTGTGTTTTAGTAGGGATGCGATGAGGGATACTTTAGTATCTACAGTCAGCAGCTCTAACCGTGTGTTTTAGTAAGAATGTGATGAGGGATACTTTAGTATCTACAGTCAGCAGCTCTAACCCTGTGTTTTAGTAGGGATGTGATGAGGGATACTTTAGTATCTACAGTCAGCAGCTCTAACCCTGTGTTTTAGTAGGGATGTGATGAGGGATACTTTAGTGTCTACAGTCAGCAGCTCTAACCCTGTGTTTTAGTAGAGATTTTACATAGTAAAGCAAAGGTGTACATTGGACTTTTAGATTATAAATACTACTTTATACTTTGTTTCACTTAATAAAATCGATGTCTTCACCAGTGAGCAACATGTCCCCTTTCATGGATTCTTTCCAAACATTTTAACAGCTTAGTATTACCAACAAACAGGTGTTGGCAATGAATGAGTCTGGCCTGGCCAACTGTATACACTTAACAATTAGACAGTAAAGACAATAAACAGTAGAGATTGAGGCTGGCAGGTTGTGCTCTGACATGAATACGTAATGTTGCATTGATTCATGTGGGCCCAAGTACATTTAAACACTATCACTATAATCACATATGAACTATAAGACAAATATATTATAATATAGGATATTGAGTCCCAGTACAGACAGCTTCTTCACACCATGTCACCTTCATCACATAACATTGAACACCAGCAGAGGTCAGTACATACCCTTCCTCATTAGAAGGTCCTCCCCCGTCACTGAACATGGGAGGTGCATTCATAGACTTGTCACTCTTCATGGACACACAGCTGGGTACAGGTGAGGCTGGTCTCTGCTGGATTGGGCTTCAACACAACAGAGACAGACCTTCAGTCTCTCATTTATTCTGATTCATGATGATGTCATAATATCACTGCTGAGCTCTGAGATGGAGAACAGTCATGAACCAGTCTGGATTCTCATCTTACCTCTTATCTTTGGTGTCCATGTCATGTTCCCCAGATAGACTAGTTTTAGAGGCAGGGCCTCCCTCCTCTCTCTCCCCAGAGAGACTCATTTTAGAGGCAGGGCCTCCCTCCTCTCTCTCCCCAGAGAGACTCATTTTAGAGGAAGTGCCCCGTTCCTCTCTCTCAAAGTCAGAACTTAACTCCTCAGGATCAGATTAGAAGGATTTTGAAGCCAGACCTGTAGACCTGTAAACAAACAACAGTTAGAATCCAACCCTATCAGACTGTTACCTCAAGTGAGGAAGCACAACGTACTCTATACCCTCATTAAGAACACACCACTATGATGTAAACAACTAATTTAAAACTTTTTCAGTACTAAGCAGATTTGAGGCGCAGGGTAGAGAACATAACAGCCCCATGCAGTTCTGACAGTATGTCCTCAGTCATTTACCTCATACTGACATAAGACAACAGAAGACAACAGAGAAGACAACAAGCTCCACTCCATCATACTGCACCATCAGCTGTACTGAGCACTACCTCACTTCCTCTTACAACAAGCTCCACTCCATCATACTGCACCATCAGCTGTACTGAGCACTACCTCACTTCCTCTTAGAAAACCTTGATGGATCAGTGACGTATGACGTGTCTGTGTGGATAGATGATTATCTATGTTTATAGAGTTTACAGGATTACGATTACAACAATGTCATTGTAATCACAGTATTTAGAATGACTTGATAAATGACCAACAACAGCATGACTGACTGATTAAGTGAAACAATAAAAGTTATTTTGATCTTGTTAGATCATACAGTAGTTGGATGTTTTAAGTTGGTATTGAATGTCGGCCATTAGACTGAGCAAGAGGTTAGTAAGATGAAGTAACTCTGGAAAATCACATTCCCTGTTAATATACGTGCACACTGATACTGTGAAGAACCCTGATCAAACATTGCTATGGTTAACGCTCTTTCCTCCCCGACATGGCATTGTTGTAAGCTCTGTTTATGATTTGTCAGGATGTAATCATTGACTGTACAATTTCTGTATTTCTTTAAGTTAGACCATTTCATTCTGTTCATGTCACATCTGTGTGCGTTCACCTGTTTGGTCTGGCCCTCTCCAGGTGTATCTCATCTGCTCATTACTAGGGTATTTAGTCAGGTGGGTCATGTTTGTAGCCTTTGCCAGTTTGTTTTGTGTGTTTCTACCGAGCTTTCTTGTGTTCCTGTTACCTGTTCTGTTTCTGCCTTGTGCTTTGATTTCCCTTAGACCTCGATTAGACTGGACTACGACTACTTACCTGATCCCGGATTGTACCTTCACCGACCACCTGCCTGTCCCCGACTACTCTGCCTTAAATAAACCCCATTGTTCTTGGAAGCTACTTCCTGTGTTTGGGTCTACCTCTGTGCATGAGCCTTGACAGTTCATTGATCTTATATCAAATTCATAATCTTACTTGTTCATACAATCCATATTTAAGTTATGCTGGTGACACACCACAGGATAATCGGGCCGATTTCGGCCCTTCCGACAATCCTAGGTAACATATGTCCCGATTATCTTGATGGTTCTGCAGATTTTATCAGGTGTTCCCTTGGTGTGAGGCGTGTTAAGAGTGACCCCACACTGTAGGAGCAAAACGTCTAAATCTAGTATTTTTTGTCCTCATGTTTGTGGTCTCTCACAGTTTGAAAATCTTATAAGATTAAAAAAATCGTATGGTGTGTCCCCAGCATTACTTCAATACATTCATAGTAAAGATATTGTGACGTGTGCGTGTTCACTAATGTTAAGATTGGCTCTACACTTCATTCCTTCAGATTAAAGATTATTACATATTAAACCTAGGTTTCCCTGATGTAATAACTCAATATCAGGGTAGTGCCCCCTTCTACTAAATACTTGATAATAAATTAAGTATTTCTGTTCTTCAACGAACAAACCCGCTACACGAGCCAGCCAGCAGTGCAACATCCGTGGTTGATGATTTCCTGGAAGCCCGCCTAGTTGCAGCTACGCACCTTAGGGAAAAAAAGTACGAGCTTGTGGACAGAATCTGTTGATTTGGAACCTGGTCTTAAAGGGCTGAGGAAAAGTCCCGCTGTGGTGACGCTCTACCAACTAGAGTTTGTCTGGTCCTGATTGGGCAGGTCAATGTTAAACTGTTTAAACACTTAGCTGCCTGTAAAGGAGGATTTGTATACTAGCAACAGCTTACTCTGATACATGGGTATTAGTTTATTGAAATAATTTATGAATAGAAAGTAAGTTGACCTTGATGATTTGAGTATTCCAAAAAGATTTCACACAATATACACACTCTGCAGCTAATTTTAAAAAGACAAGAGAAAGAGGAGGAGAACCTGGTTAAAACAAACTCCCAGCTAGTAAAGAAAAAACTAGCCTCTATGTGTGCAGCCAGAACAGTCAGCCAGCTAGGTACCAGGCTCCCAGTATGGCACCAGCAGCAGCTCAGTCTAGTAGGGTCCATATGGTGTAACACCACCAGCAGCACCCCAGTCTAGTAGGGTCCATATGGTGTAACACCACCAGCAGCACCCCAGTCTAGTAGGGTCCATATGGTGTAACACCACCAGCAGCACCCCAGTCTAGTAGGGTCCATATGGTGTAGCACCACCAGCAGCACCCCAGTCTAGTAGGGTCCATATGGTGTAACACCACCAGCAGCACCCCAGTCTAGTAGGGTCCATATGGTGTAACAGCACCAGCAGCACTCCAGTCTAGTAGGGTCCATATGGTGTAACAGCACCAGCAGCACCCCAGTCTAGTAGGGTCCATATGGTGTAGTACCACCAGCAGCACCCCAGTCTAGTAGGGTCCATATGGTGTAGTACCACCAGCAGCACCCCAGTCTAGTAGGGTCCATATGGTGTAACAGCACCAGCAGCACCCCAGTCTAGTAGGGTCCATATGGTGTAACAGCACCAGCAGCACCCCAGTCTAGTAGGGTCCATATGGTGTAGCACCACCAGCAGCACCCCAGTCTAGTAGGGTCCATATGGTGTAACAGCAGCATACTATCAGGGACAGGCCCCATACCCACAAGGAGGAAGGACAGGCCCAAGGAGGAGCAGAGGGAGAGAGAGGGCAGGTTTTAGAGGGAGAGAGAGGGCAGGTTTTAGAGGGAGAGAGAGGGCAGGTTTTAGAGGGAGAGAGAGGGCAGGTTTTAGAGGGAGAGAGAGGGGAGGTTGTCAGGGTGATATATTGGGGTTTGGTTGCTGACAGTATGGGTCTCAGTCTAAAAGACCTGTGTGGAAACAATGGGATCACTGGGGACTCTCCTGGAATCCACAACACTGGTTGTTGGCCTGTTGCAGACACATGAGACAGGATCATAACCAGGATGACATGCCAGGAATGCTGCACCTAAAAGACTTTCACTGTACCATGAACTATGACCCTGACTCCACAGATTTGGAGTGGGGCATTGAATGGGAGGAGTACTTTGATGGACGACACCCTGGGTAAACACTCCCTTTGAACAACAAGACTTGAGGGCTCGAGGTCAGACAGGTGTCTGCAGCATCACATCTAGCTCCCTTTAACCAACAGAGGAAACTAGCACAGCCCAGAGACTTTCTGAGAGGAGTGTTGAGATAACAGCAGAGAGAGCCATGTTGTCACCACTGAACCCAGACAAGCTCCAGACCTCTGGGTGTTCCCATGGTGACCCCTGAACTTGACCACACCCTCTCTGTGTGTTCCCATGGTGACCCCTGAACTTGATCAAACCCTCTCTGTGTGTTCCCATGGTGACCCCTGAACTTGACCACACCCTCTCTGTGTGTTCCCATGGTGACCCCTGAACTTAACCAAACCCTCTGTGTGTTCCCATGGTGACCCCTGAACTTGACCAAACCCTCTCTGTGTGTTCCCATGGTGACCCCTGAACTTGACCAAACCCTCTCTGTGTGTTCCCATGGTGACCCCTGAACTTGATCAAACCCTCTCTGTGTGTTCCCATGGTGACCCCTGAACTTGACCAAACCCTCTCTGTGGTTCTGATACCTTGAGACAGGCAGGAAATGTTGTTGGTCTGATTTAATCAGCAGGACCTATGCAGATTATCAGTGTTGTGCATGAACGAGTTCAAGAGAACGTGTTCATTGAGCACATACATTTTTAACTGAACTTTGAACGAGTTCATGAGAGGTATGAATGTGCACAACACTGCAGATTATCTTATGAGAAGGCAAGACAGGACCTAGGAAGAACCAGTACTCCCCACAGGGAAAGTTAAGTAATATGGAAACAATCGACGGGCTACTGAAGGCTGGTGTCCTGGTACACTGTAGCACATGTAACACCCATTATGCAGAGAGATGGAGAGAGTAATGGACAGAGAGACAGAGGGAGAGAGAGAGGTAGGTGTGTGTAGTGTGTGTAGCATGCAGAGAGATGGAGAGAAAGACAGAGGGAGAGCTGGTGTGTTTGAGACGGATGAGTAGATTAAATAAGAGTCAGAAAGTCAGGAAGGGAGGGACTGTCAGAGCTGCTGGTAGAGGTGTTCATACTGGGGAAACATCACCAAGTCTAACTCTGCTATATCAACATTGGATTAGATTCTATTATTTAACACATTATCACTTTCAACATCCTTAACTCGAGACATAATAAACAGTGTAATCTTATGTAAAGCAGCTTTACTGCCTTCTCTGAAACTGCTCTCTCTGTCATCACATGTTCTGTAATAACACCCAGTCCAGTAGACATCTGTACTGTAAACAATGATTAACAGGAATGACCAAGGATCTGTACTGTACATTTGTATTCAAAATCACCTTCAGTACCATGACAAACTAACTACTGACAAACAAATGTTACCATTAAACCCATTAAAATCCTTCACTCTCTACTAGATAGTTATTCATGTGTGTCCAACCAAATGTTCCAACGGTTCAGCTGTGTCTCTTGACCACACCCTGGTCCTCCATTCAGGAGGATTGTAGGTCTGAGCGTTTAACTAGAATCATCCTCACTTCCTACCTGACCTGAATCCCAGAATCCTCCTCTCCACTGCCCTTGTTACCTGAGATCACAGTGACTTCACAAAGACCTGGTGGCAACACACTCTAGAATGTTGAATCATTAACAGCATGAACATCATAAAGCAGATTATTACACTCTGACCAGAAGTTCTGCTCTCCTGTATAAACCCTTCCCTATCTCCCCTGTCCCCTATAGACCTGCTGTACCTGGACTGACCCTCACCTGTCCCTGACCACCACGCTCCTATAGACCTACTGTACCTGGACTGACCCTCACCTGTCCCTGACCACCACGCTCCTATAGACCTGCTGTACCTGGACTGACCCTCACCTGTCCCTGACCACCACGCTCCTATAGACCTGCTGTACCTGGACTGACCCTCACCTGTCCCTGACCACCACGCTCCTATAGATCTGCTGTACCTGGACTGACCCTCACCTGTCCCTGACCACCACGCTCCTATAGACCTGCTGTACCTGGACTGACCCTCACCTGTCCCTGACCACCACGCTCCTATAGACCTGCTGTACCTGGACTGACCCTCACCTGTCCCTGACCACCACGCTCCTATAGACCTGCTGTACCTGGACTGACCCTCACCTGTCCCTGACCACCACGCTCCTATAGATCTGCTGTACCTGGACTGACCCTCACCTGTCCCTGACCACCACGCTCCTGTAGACCTGCTGTACCTGGACTGACCCTCACCTGTCCCTGACCACCACGCTCCTATAGACCTGCTGTACCTGGACTGACCCTCACCTGTCCCTGACCACCATGCTCCTATAGACCTGCTGTACCTGGACTGACCCTCACCTGTCCCTGACCATGGTTCTGGATCAGCTCTTGGTACATCTGAACCTGTGTTCTGATTAAAAGTTCCACTCTCTCTGCCCAGTTTTCAGATTGACGAAAAAACACATTTTGTGTTGGGATTATTGGGTGACAGTGTATTAAGTATAAATGGAGTCCCCTTTAACCTAGGTTATGCTGGGGACACACTACAGGATAATCGGGACGATTTCACCCCTTCCAACAATCCTAGGTAACATCCCAATTATCTTGATGGTTCTACAGATTATTTGATCAGATGTTCCCTTGGTGTGAGGTGTGTCAAGAGTGACCCAATTTGTTCGGAAGGACGTCGGAGGCGGCCCGATCGCGAATCCTAAATATTCAACATGTTGAATATTTGCGATCAGAAATCCTGATGTGTGGGGGGAACCCCGAGGACCAACGCAGAGTTTATCACGTGAAACGAAACATTATCCAATCAGAAAGCAAGTTGAGAGAAGACGGAAGCATAACAAATGGAGCCACGGCGCAGCACAAAAGTGAAATGGAGTTGATTTGTGGCAACAGCAAACACTTTTATTTCTTTCCGTGAATTTTCTGTGAAAATCATTCCAAACACTATCATCGCAATTTTTTCCTGCATATCGTCCGCCATGCTTATTCTTAAGTCTCGAGAGATTTTGCGAGATTTCTTGTGTTAACAGTCGGGACACTGGTTGGAAATCTGTTTGTGTGTGGTGTGCTGTCTTTGTCAAATCATGGCACACCACACACTGTAGGAACAAAACAGCTAAATCTAGGATTTGTTTACTTCATGTATGTGGTCTCTCACAGTTTGAAGATCTTATAAGACAAAAAAAATTGTTTAGTGTGTCCCCAGCATTAGCGTGATCGCGGTTGTTGGGTTTAGTGAAGCAAGATAAGGAGATTTGATCCTGGGGTGTGTTGAACTTGCTTGGTAGTACAGGACCCAGTACAGGCCTCTATATCTTCTCTCAGCCTTCCTCCACCATCACCACTCAGCTTTGCTGACAGCAATTTGTTGTTTTGTAGCTCACTAGTTTTTTACACTTCCAGTATTCCCATATTTTGATGCCTCGCTCATTTATCCATTGTATTCATTTGTGTAGCCCTTTTCAACAGCAAGCTTTTAATAAGCAGTGTCACAGAGGGCTTCACAGATGCCCACAGATCAGCACCTATAACCAATCAGCAGTGTCACAGAGGGCTTCACAGATGCCCACAGACCAGCACCTATAACCAACCTGACCCAAACTCACTCTCCCTTCACTGTTTCACTAATGGACACATCCCATCCCTTAGTTATTGTTCACTGCTTTTCTCAGTTTAGGTCAATACATGCATAACTTTGCAACCCCATGTGTGCATTCGCTTTTGTCACAGACTAAAAGCCAGCCATGACAGGTTTAGTTGTGCAAGGCTCCATCTTCTCTTCATGAGGAAGCGTTGTGGTCTCTTGGTCTCATTTCCTGCTCTAAACCAGTTCTCAGTTTGAGCTGAGTGAATCAGGAAGGGAAACTTCTCATCGTTTACAGACAGTATAGTTCCACAACGAGTGGAATATGTACCCGAGGAAGATCAAGTATCATCAGAAGTGAATAGTTGTACAGTATTTCAGTGGTCAGATTCAAGGTACATTGCAGTTAGCCAGATCACAGAGTAACTGTATCTTGGCTAACAGGCGCAATGGAAAACAAATAGCTAGTGCAACAATAACTTTGGGGTAAGTCATTTGCTTTAGTATATAGCAACAATAACAACTCGATTACAGTAACATCTCAATTCCTCAACTACATTCAAACAATGACGTGTCGATGACAGTAGTGACAACAACACCAAAACAACAACAGTGTTATAATGGATAGCAGGGTTGGCCTCTACTGTCCACATGGTCTAACTCACCACGTATAGAGCAGCTTGTGTCATTTTTAAACAAGCGGAGCTGGTTCATGCAGGGGGACGCGAGACCTAGCGCGTCACAGCAATCGTCATCACGCGTCAGGCACACCCTCCTAATAGGGCGGGGTATATAGCAGGGATCCCAGCTCCTGCATTGCTAGTGCGACACAAACTCTCTCGGCCTCCTGCGGCCTCCCCCTCCCCGGCCTCCCCCCTTTTGTCTGGTTCTTCTTTTGTAGTTTGATTCTCATCTATCTGGTTTGACCCATTTCTACATTCCAGTCCTGTGCTGCTACAGGGCTCTGTAGAAACCATGTCATGGATGAGGAAATGCAGTTTCACTTGACACTCCTCCCTCACCTGCAGCCTACATCACCTGCCCTGCCAGAACCCTCCTCTCTCTGCCCTGTCTCTGATCACCTGCCCTGCCAGAACCCTCCTCTCTCTGCCCTGTCTCTGATCACCTGCCCTGCCAGAACCCTCCTCTCTCTGCCCTGTCTCTGATCACCTGCCCTGCCAGAACCCTCCTCTCTCTGCCCTGTCTCTGATCACCTGCCCTGCCAGAACCCTCCTCTCTCTGCCCTGTCTCTGATCACCTGCCCTGCCAAAACCCTCCTCTCTCTGCCCTGTCTCTGATCACCTGCCCTGCCAGAACCCTCCTCTCTCTGCCCTGTCTCTGATCACCTGCCCTGCCAGAACCCTCCTCTCTCTGCCCTGTCTCTGATCACCTGCCCTGCCAGAACCCTCTCTCTCTATCCTGTCTCTGATCACCTGCCCTGCCAGAACCCTCCTCTCTCTGCCCTGTCTCTGATCAGGGTCTTTCTCATGCTCAGGATACTCTTGCACAGGGCAAATGAAACATTCCCCAATGCACAGAGGAACACAGTGGAACAGGTTTACATTAGATGGTATATTGAATGAAGGTTTATGTCATCATAGGTTGTCATGGGCTAGCCATCTCTTTGACCCACAGTCAAAAGCTGTTAGCACTAGCTCCCCAGTCTACAGAGGACCAAAGTAGTGTAAATATGATATACAAATATCATATTCTTTAAACCCTTAATGACACATACATGTTGTTATCATATATCATAGTCTGTCTCCTCCCTGGACACTGATAACTGATAACACAGTACATCCTCTTCCTGTTGATCACCACAGGTAGGAGGTCCTTAACGACTGACTGACATTGTTGCCAACACACAATAGCCTATGATAACATTACAGACACAAAAGACATGTTTAACAGACATGAAATCATGTTATATTGTAGCCTAGGATTTATGCTGATAAACAAACACATGTCCAGTATTTGAAAGGATAAGACATCAGACCAGGAATACAGATGCTAATTGACTTAATCATGACCTATCCTGGACTGACAGTAAATCCTTCACTCTCCAACATATGAATAAACACCTTCTACTGACCTTTATAAAAGTCTGGTTTCACCATCAGCCTCCTCTCTGTGCTTCATCTGGTTCTGTGTGTGTCTGACAGTAATGCTGACAGTCTGATCACCTGTAGTGCTACCTTGTACTCATCTGATCCCAAACTTGAAGACTCCTCTCACTGCTCTGTTCATGTTCTCTGTTCACTTGAATGTGTCACACCCACATACATACACGCACAAACACTTCTGTTTGGACCAGTTGATCCTGTTTGGAGTCTCATTACTGGAACTTTCTTCTGTAAGGGTGCATGCATGCCCAAACAGGATTGGAGAAAGGCAGAGGTTCGAAGGAGAGAAGGGGAGTGTGTGTAGATTTGAATGGCGGTTTCAATACAATTTATTTAGCTTGTACAATTACAAAAGATTGAACAAAGTAATTTGTGATCAGTCATTACAAAGGACATGCTACCCAAAAGCTACAGGAGTGATAGCGAACATCCATAAACACTGCCTTATATCAACTTTGACCACAATATACAATACCATTTGTTCTAGCATTCAAGTGTAGCGCCCCTCGTGCCTCGTTTTCGGGCATAACTCAAATTAACTAAATGCTTGGGCGCTCTGAGTTCTTTAAAACTAATATTTGCAAAAAGAATGAATATATTTAGAAGCCGTTATTTTATAAGGTCCCAATCTAAATACAAATAATGCATCAGCATCCAACACAATCTTTACATTTAATATATATACACACAATACAATAGAAAAGACAATATCCCTGGCCGCAATTATCCTATTAGACACGAAATAGAAAATATAGAAAATAATAAACCGAGTCCGTCAAATACCAACTGCAGTCCGGCTCGGGTACGTTGGCCCACACCACGAGATGACGGCTGCTGTCTGTGGGCAACACGCGGCCCAACCAGGTACCTCGTGGCGTGACGATGGTTGGAAAGTTGAGTAGGTCGACGGTGTCCCGGAGAGTTTGACCAGAGTTCGTTGAGGTCTTTGAATGTCCGTAAGACTGGAAAGTTCTTGAATTTGGCTTTCCGCCAAATTTTGTCCTTCTCCAATCCGACGCAGTCCCTTTGTGAATTGTAACTAACCTGCAATGGAGTTGCCTATCCGACAGCTCACCAGTTAGGCTACATGCTAAATATGGTTCCCGAGTTGGCAACATATTTATCCTCGCTAACACTCCGTTCAGCACTCAGACCACCCCAAACTCCGATATGAACTCCCCCCTGTTCCCTTCCTTCCAATATATATATCACGACCTCAGGTCAAGGTTCAAACCAATCAACCAATAGGCTGACATTAAACTAAATCCAAATATTAACAGCGGAAATATTACGTAAAATATATTAAACTTAACAGCATTAGTTTACCTGAACAGAAAAACAATAAACATGTAATATGAAATAAATACTAGCAAGGGGCTACACAAGCAATCTCTGTGATTGGCTAACTCTACTCTGTGACAGTTTGAAACAATACATCTCCATACCAAATGTCCCACAGTTCTTTGATGTTGTATCTCTTCCCAAACCAGTAGATAAGGTCAACTGCCCTTTGTGTGGTTTTCTTCAAACAAGAATTTAATTAACACCAACCATAGAACAGGAAAGGTCAGAGCAGCTGGATCAAATTATCTATCTAAACCTATTCCCTCAGGTCATCCGAACAATACAGTTGAATCCTCATCGTCTCTCCTGAATCCTCAACTGTCTCCCCCCCCCCCCCCCCCCAGGTGGAAAGAACTCTCCCAGGTCATCCAGACTTCCCGTCTCTTGGTTAGGTGTCATAACACTACAGGTAGCTTCTCTACCAAATTGAGTTAAATTAACATTCACTGCATCAAGCTTCTTAACCAACTGTAAACTTCTCCTTAGACACATTGTACATTGTACATATGACCAACATTTCTATCACAGGAGGAGTAGAGGGGGAAAGAGGAGGTAAAGGACACAGGGGGTGAGGACGAGAGAGGGGAGGAGTAGAGGAGGAGAGAGGAGGTAAAGGAGACAGGGGGTGAGGAGGAGAGAGGGGAGGAGTAGAGGAGGAGAGAGGAGGTAAAGGAGACAGGGGGTGAGGAGGAGAGAGGGGAGGAGGGAGGAGTAGAGGAGGAGAGAGGGGAGGAGGGAGGAGTAGAGGAGGAGAGAGGAGGTAAAGGAGACAGGGGTTGAGGAGGAGAGAGGGGAGGAGTAGAGGAGGAGAGAGGAGGTAAAGGAACCAGGGGATGAGGGGGAGAGAGGGGCAGGAGTAGAGGAGGAGAGAGGGGGTAAAGGAGACAGGGGGTGAGGAGGAGAGGGGGGAGGAGTAGAGGAGGAGAGAGGGGGAGGAATAGGGGAGGAGAGAGGGGGGTAAAGGAGACAGCGGGTGAGGAGGAGAGAGGGGAAGATTTGATCCTGGTTATGGCATGTTGTGACTCGCACTTGAGATCCTTTTTCTTAACCAAAATCTTGACGAGAAGGAGAGAGAGAAAAAGATAGAGAATGTCCACTGTGTATATGTGTGAATGTGTTTGTATCAGTGTAGCTACTGTATATGTAAACAGACTGTATGTAAGTGTGAGTGGAGGTGAATGTAGTACACCACTGTGTGGTGTTTGTGTTTGTGTGTGTATGTGTTGACTTGCATATGTGTAAATCAAATCAAAATGTATTTGTATATCCCTTTCATGTTATTTAGCAGATGCTCTTATCCAGAACGACTTACAGTTAGTACAGGGACATTCCCCAAGGCAAGTAGGGTAAAGTGCCTTGCCCAAGGACACAGCGTCATTTCGCACGGCCGGGAATCAAACTGGCAACCTTCTGATTAGCCAGATTCCCTAACCGCTCGGCCATCTGAACCCCCAACATTTTACAAGCAATGTCACAAATGGCTTCACATATGGCCCTTGGAACTGCCCCTCAACCAACCCAAACTCTCAAGGAAGACAAGGAAAAACTCCCAGAAAAATTCACTGGAGGAGAAAAAATTGAAGAAACCTTGGGAGGGACAATTCAGTGAGGGTTCCCCTCCTCCGGTTGGTGAAAGAGAGGTGCAGAACACAGGCTTAACATAGTCATACAGCAGGGAAGTGTCAATGGGTGTTGAAACACCAAAATGTGCTCGTCATGGAAACTGGTTTCCGGTTGGTAACTAGATCCAGCTTTGGCAGACTGTCACAGATCGACGTCCACTGGCGACCAGGTCCAGCGTTGTCCGACCCACGAGCAGCCAGGTGCTGAAAGCTCAACCCCCCCACACCACAGGGGAGGTGTGGAGGGGAGAGGGAGAAAGAGAGGAAGAGGGAGGAAGAGAAAGAAGAGGACAAGAGAGAGAGGGAGGTAGAGAGAGACGTAGAGAGAGGGGAAATTCATTGGGAGCTTCTGCAGAAAGTAGAAAGACTTGGATTTGCTTTATTTATAAATTATTAAATGTTTACAATGTTAGTCTCTTTACTTTATGTAACTGATGGAATGTATTACTTATATAGAAAACTGATATGAATCTCTTCTTCTACAGGCCTCCACTCCTCTGCTGTAGGCTACACAGCATTCCTGCTGATGTCTGATGTCTATCTGTCTGTCAGCCTCTGTTCTGGAGAAACCAAGTTCATGTATGAGGAAATGCAGTTGTTCTGAACTTGACGCTGCCAACAGAAATGATGGGTGTTGCCAAGATTTGTAGGTCCCATGAACTCTTAGAATTATGGGTAAATATACAGTAATTATTAAACAAACATGGAAAAATATAGTTTTATTTTAAGCTGTACTTAGGGTGGTGTATATACATTATGTATAATTCACAAAGCAAACCCCTCACTGTTTGGAGTGTTATTACTAGAACTTACTTCTGTAAGAGTACATGCATGATCTAACAGGAGGGGAGAAAGGAAGGGGTTGGAAGGGAGAATGGAGGAGAAGGAGAGAAGGGGAGATATAAGGAGGGGAGGAGGAAAGATTGGGGAGGGGAGATAGGGGAGGTGAGAAGGAGAGATGAGACCACCACCCTTTTCTAACCATTTCTCTTTCTTATCCTTTTCTGTTACGGGGTGGTGGTGGTGGACCCAAGCTCACAACACAGACGAGCGAACTGAGGGATGGTCCAGAGGGGTTTAATGTTGGGGTGCAGAGGGGAATGAAGGTGACGGAAAACAGACAGGACAGGTAGGGTAGGCAGGGTAGGCTGTGCAGGGTAGGCTGTGTAGGGTAAGCTGTGCGGGATTTGGCAGGGTGTTAAGGTTGGTGATCCGAGGGTAGACGAACCTGTTATCCAGCGATGAATGACGTGAAAACCAGGGTTGATAAACTGCAGGGCTGATGGGAGACAGGTGTGGAGACTGAGGCAGTGTGTGTGTGGGTAACTGGGAACCAGAGACCATGGCCACACCCACCACCGGGAGACACAAAAACAACATAAAAACTGCTGCTAGGGGGCCGAGGGCATGACATTCTCTCTCTCTCTCTCTCTCTCTCTTCTCTCTCTCTCTCTCTCTCTCTCTCTCTCTCTCTCTCTCTCTCTCTCTCTCTCTCTCTCTCTCTCTCTCTCTCTCTCTGCGTCTCAATGTCCCCAATCTCCGCTAAATCCTGTATATCAATTATAAAATGTCTACAAAAGCGTTCTCCTCTCGTTTTGGAAACTAATGGAATGTTTTGAAACTGATATGAATCTCTTCTTTCTGAGAAGCAGCCAGTCACTCCTCAACTGTACTCATCACTCCTGCTCATGTCTGATGTCTATCAGTCTGTCTGTTCTGTAGAAACCATGTCAGGTATGAGGAAATGCACTTGTTGTGACCATGTCCCTCCCTGTAACAGATGACAGAGCTAACCTGACCGGTTCAGGTACCAGAGAGGTTGTTTCATCTGAGAACATTTTAGACACAGTTAACCCAGAGATGGACACATGGTGAGACTGAGGGGAGTTACACTGTCTGTAGGGCTCCCTTACAGCAGGGGTGGAGAGACAAAGGGAAACAGACAAAGAGAGGAAGAGAGAAAAGGGGGAGGAAGACAGAGTAATGAAGCTTATCAGCAGTTCGGTCAGACAGGACTGAACTCTGCACGCTCAGGCCACACACGTTATGTCTCACTACTCACTCCTCCCGCTACCTCTATGCCGGGGCTGTTTGTCCATGCTACCACTGTGAGTGACCCTCAACCTCCCTGTTTAGTTTGTCCATGCTACCACTGTGAGTGACCCTCAACCTCCCTGTTTAGTTTGTCCATGCTACCACTGTGAGTGACCCTCAACCTCCCTGTTTAGTTTGTCCATGCTACCACTGTGAGTGACCCTCAACCTCCCTGTTTAGTTTGTCCATGCTACCACTGTGAGTGACCCTCAACCTCCCTGTTTAGTTTGTCCATGCTACCACTGTGAGTGACCCTCAACCTCCCTGTTTAGTTTGTCCATGCTACCACTGTGAGTGACCCTCAACCTCCCTGTTTAGTTTGTCCATGCTACCACTGTGAGTGACCCTCAACCTCCCTGTTTAGTTTGTCCATGCTACCACTGTGAGTGACCCTCAACCTCCCTGTTTAGTGTGTAGAGAGAGGCCTACCCCCAAATCTGAACTTTGGGTAACACGAGGCATATGTAAACAAGGTGACCTGGGCTGACCACCATCATCACCCTCTGTGTCTGCAGTAGACCTCACCATCATCACCCTCTGTGTGTCTGCAGTAGACCTCACCATCATCACCCTCTGTGTCTGCAGTAGACCTCACCATCATCACCCTCTGTGTCTGCAGTAGACCTCACCATCATCACCCTCTGTGTCTGCAGTAGACCTCACCATCATCACCCTCTGTGTCTGCAGTAGACCTCACCATCATCACCCTCTGTGTCTGCAGTAGACCTCACCATCATCACCCTGTGTGTCTGCAGTAGACCTCACCATCATCACCCTCTGTGTCTGCAGTAGACCTCACCAGCATCACCCTCTGTGTCTGCAGTAGACCTCACCATCATCACCCTCTGTGTCTGCAGTAGACCTCACCATCATCACCCTCTGTGTGTCTGCAGTAGACCTCACCATCATCACCCTCTGTGTCTGCAGTAGACCTCACCATCATCACCCTCTGTGTGTATATGTAAATATACTGTATGTAAGTGTGAGTGGAGGTGGATGTAGTACACCACTGTGTGGTGTGTGTGTAGGAGAGGTCTACAAGATGCAGTCTGTGTATATAGGAGAGGTCTACATGATGCAGTCTGTGTATATAGGAGAGGTCTACATGATGCAGTCTGTTTATATAGGAGAGGTCTACATGATGCAGTCTGTGTATATAGGAGAGGTCTACATGATGCAGTCTGTGTATATAGGAGAGGTCTACACGATGCAGTCTGTGTATATAGGAGAGGTCTACATGATAGTCTGTGTATATAGGAGAGGTCTACACGATGCAGTCTGTGTATATAGGAGAGGTCTACATGATGCAGTCTGCGTCTATAGGAGAGGTCTACATGATGCAGTCTGTGTCTATGGGAGAGGTCTACATGATGCAGTCTGTGTCTATAGGAGAGGTCTACATGATGCAGTCTGTGTCTATAGGAGAGGTCTACATGATGCAGTCTGTGTCTATAGGAGAGGTCTACATGATGCAGTCTGTGTATATAGGAGAGGTCTACATGATGCAGTCTGTGTATATAGGAGAGGTCTACATGATGCAGTCTGTGTCTATAGGAGAGGTCTACATGATGCAGTCTGTGTATATAGGAGAGGTCTACATGATGCAGTCTGTGTATATAGAAGAGGTCTACATGATGAAGTCTGTGTATAAAGGAGGAGTTATTAATATAATGGGATATATCATCATGCTTTCCTTCATTAAGCTACATTGATCAAATCTACACTTCCCAAGGTGCTGGTTTGTCCCTCATGGCATTTATATCAGTCTAGCATCCTAGACCTCCTAAGACATGATTGTACCATACAGACAGGTCATTCTCTCTCTCTCTGTTGATGATCCTGACTGAACCATACAGACAGGTCATTCTCTCTCTCTCTGTTGATGATCCTGACTGAACCATACAGACAGGTCATTCTCTCTCTCTGTTCATTTCAGACAGAACATTGCAGTGGGGCACATAGGGACTACCACCTCTCTCTCTCTCTCTCTCTCTCTCTCTCTCTCTCTCTCTCTCTCTCTCTCCACACATTCCATTCTTGTACTTCTACTGTTGAAACCCTTTCATGTATAAGAACATTTAGTTTGTAACTGACATTTTTGTGGTATAACAGAAAAGTACTGTTCCTAACCCTCTCTCCTCTCTGACAGTAAACTTAGTAACAGTGATAACTAAATTACATCTTCTGTGTTGCCAACCTTCGTGTTCTGTGTAAACTATGTAATAAAGGGAGTCAGGGGGCTGAGAGGAGAGGTTAGGGAATTGGGCTAGTAATCAGAAGGTTGCCGGTTCGATCGTTCCATGCCAAATGACGTTGTGTCCTTGGGCAAGGCACTTCACCCTACTTGCCTCAGGGGGGGAAGGTCCCTGTACTTACTGTAAGTCGCTTTGGATGAGAGCGTCTGCTAAATGACCAAATGTAAATGTAATGAATGAGGAAACACCTGTAGTTTAGCCCAGGCAGCACCAGCAGTTATGGATCCCATGACAAAGTACTGGGTACCTGGTTAGTTTGGGATTTGAAATAGTAACTTTGCTATGGGTATATTTCTAGGTAAGATATATGTCGATGTAAACACAGTCATATGGACTATGACACCTATTATGTCCAGAAACATGACCTGTCATTTATAAATATAATCATGCCACTCATGACACTTCACACCAATGAATCATTCAGCAGTGTACAAAGACAAGTAGAATGGAGCAACAAAAACACACTAAGCTAAACTGAACCCTACGCTGCCAGTACTATAAACTAAACTTTACCTGTTAGGACCTCTGAAACAAACCTGTTTCTAAGATAAACTGAACCCTGCACTGCCAGTGCTAGCTAGTTCAATCTTCCGTCTGGAGGTACTCAAAATGAAACGCAGAAATTTCTGTTTTCTCTGCCACATTAATCATAATTACATTTTGTATTTATCAATAATTCTTCAAGACAATTTCATGTTCCTGTCAATCAGCACCCTCCCCCCTCTCTATCTCCACTGTAAAGTTTAGTTTGATTTTCATCAATCTGGTTTGACCCTTTTCTACATTCCAGTCCTGTGCTGCTACAGGACTCTGTAGAAACCATGTCATGTATGAGGAAATGTAGTTTCACTTGACGCTCCCTGTAGGAATGATGGGTGTTGGGTGGAGTTGTGAGTCTCATGACTTATAAGGATGATGGGTAAATACGACCTGATCTGAACAAATTATTTAAAAACTTCTGCCAGTCTAATGTACAATCACCCCTAATTATTCCAGAAACATGACTTGTCACCCTGTCACATGATTATCACTGTACTATGTTCTGTACTGTAACTCTGGATGCTTGTCCTCCCTCACCTGTAGCCTACATCACCTGCCCTGCCAGAACCCTCCTCTTTCTGCCCTGTCTCTGATCACCTGCCCTGCCAGAACCCTCCTCTCTCTCTCCTGTCTCTGATCACCTGCCCTGCCAGAACCCTCCTCTCTCTGCCCTGTCTCTGATCACCTGCCCTGCCAGAACACTCCTCTCTCTGCCCTGTCTCTGATCACCTGCCCTGCCAGAACCCCTCTCTCTCTATCCTGTCTCTGATCACCTGCCCTGCCAGAACCCTCCTCTCTCTGCCCTGTCTCTGATCACCTGCCCTGCCAGAACCCTCCTCTCTCTGCCCTGTCTCTGATCACCTGCCCTGCCAGAACCCTCCTCTCTCTGCCCTGTCTCTGATCACCTGCCCTGCCAGAGCCCTCCTCTCTCTGCCCTGTCTCTGATCACCTGCCCTGCCAGAGCCCTCCTCTCTCTGCCCTGTCTCTGATCACCTGCCCTGCCAGAACCCTCCTCTCTCTACCCTGTCTCTGATCACCTGCCCTGCCAGAACCCTCCTCTCTCTGCCCTGTCTCTGATCACCTGCCCTGCCAGAACCCTCCTCTCTCTGCCCTGTCTCTGATCACCTGCCCTGCCAGAACCCTCCTCTCTCTGCCCTGTCTCTGATCAGGGTCTTTCTCATGCTCAGGATACTCTTGCACAGTGCAAATGAAACATTCACCAATGCAGAGAGGAACACAGTGGAACAGGTTTATACTAGATGGTGTATTGAATGAAGGTTTATGTCATCATAGGTTGACATGGGCTAGCCATCTCTTTGACCCACAATCACTAGCTGTTAGCACTAGCTCCCCAGTCTATAGAGGACCAAAGTAGTCTAAATAGGATATCCAAATATCATATTATTTAAACCCTTAATGACACAGTGTTGTTGTCATACAGCCTAGTCTGTCTCCTCCCTGGACACTGATAACTGATAACACAGCACATCCTCTTCCTGTTGATCAGCACAGGTGGGAGGTCCTTAACCACTGACTGACATTGTTGCCAACACACAATAGCCTATGATAACATTTACAGACACAATAGACATGTTTAACAGACATGAAATCGTGTTATATTGTAGCCTAGGATCTATGCTGATAAACAAACACATGTCCAGTATTTGAAAGGGTAAGACATCAGACCAGGAATACAGATGCTAATTGACTTAATCATAACCTATCCTGAACTGACAGTAAATCCTTCACTCTCCAACATATGAATAAACACCTTCTACTGAATTTATAAAAGTCTGGTTTCCCCATCAGCCTCCTCTCTGTGCTCCATCTGGTTCTGTGTGTGTCTGACAGTAATGCTGACAGTCTGATCACCTGGAGTGCTGCCTTGTACTCATCTGATCCCAAACTTGAAGACTCCTCTTACTGCTCTGTTCATGTACATACTTGAATGTGTCACACCCACATACATACACGCACAAACACTTCTGTTTGGACCAGTTGATCCTGTTTGGAGTCTCATTACTGGAACTTTCTTCTGTAAGGGTGCATGCATGCCCAAACAGGATTGGAGAAAGGCAGAGGTTTGAAGGAGAGAGGGGGAGTGTGTGTAGATTTGAATGGCGGTTTCAATACAATTTATTTAGCTTGTACAATTACATAAGATTAAACAAAGTAATTTGTGATCAGTCATTACAAAGGACATGCTACCCAAAAGCTACAGGAGTGATAGCG
The DNA here is from genome assembly GCF_021917145.1 of Hypomesus transpacificus. Taxonomy (NCBI): domain Eukaryota; kingdom Metazoa; phylum Chordata; class Actinopteri; order Osmeriformes; family Osmeridae; genus Hypomesus; species Hypomesus transpacificus. The sequence continues at coordinate 15,817,099 of NC_061068.1, read as the reverse complement.
AACATCCATAAACACTGCCTTATATCAACTTTGACCACAATATACAATACCATTTGTTCTAGCATTCAAGTGTAGCGCCCCTCGTGCCTCGTTTTCGGGCATAACTCAAATTAACTAAATGCTAGGGCGCTCTGAGTTCTTTAAAACTAATATTTGCAAAAAGAATGAATATATTTAGAAGCCGTTATTTTATAAGGTCCCAATCTAAATACAAATAATGCATCAGCATCCAACACAATCTTTACATTTAATATATATACACACAATACAATAGAAAAGACAATATCCCTGGCCGTAATTATCCTATTAGACACTAATAGAAAATAATAAACCGAGTCCGTCAAATACCAACTGCAGTCCGGCTCGGGTACGTTGGCCCACACCACGAGATGGCGGCTGCTGTCTGTGGGCAACACGCGGCCCAACCAGGTACCTCGTGGCGTGACGATGGTTGGAAAGTTGAGTAGGTCGACGGTGTCCCGGAGAGTTTGACCAGAGTTCGTTGAGGTCTTTGAATGTCCGTAAGAATGGAAAGGTCTTGAATTTGGCTTTCCACCAAATTTTGTCCTTTTCCAATCCGACGCAGTCCCTTTGTGAATTGTAACTAACCTGCAATGGAGTTGCCTATCCGACAGCTCACCAGTTAGGCTACATGCTAAATATGGTTCCCGAGTTGGCAACATATTTATCCTCGCTAACACTCCGATCAGCACTCAGACCACCCCAAACTCCGATATGAACTCCCCCCTGTTCCCTTCCTTCCAATATATATATCACGACCTCAGGTCAAGGTTCAAACCAATCAACCAATAGGCTGACATTAAACTAAATCTAAATATTAAAAGCGGAAATATTACGTAAAATATATTAAACTTAACAGCATTAGTTTATCTGAACAGAAAAACAATAAACATGTAATATGAAATAAATACTAGCAAGGGGCTACACAAGCCATCTCTGTGATTGGCTAACTCTACTCTGTGACAGTTTGAAACAATACATCTCCATACCAAATGTCCCACAGTTCTTTGATGTTGTATCTCTCCCCAAACCAGTAGATAAGGTCAACTGTCCTTTGTGTGGTTTTCTTCAAACAAGAATTTAATTAACACCAACCATAAAACAGGAAAGGTCAGAGCAGCTGGATCAAATTATCTATCTAAACCTATTCCCTCAGGTCATCCGAACAATACAGTTGAATCCTCATCGTCTCTCCTGAATCCTCAACTGTCTCCCCCCCCCCCCCCCCCCAGGTGGAAAGAACTCTCCCAGGTCACCCAGACTTCCCGTCTCTTGGTCAGGTGTCATAACACTACAGGTGGCTTCTCTACCAAATTGAGTTAAATTAACATTCACTGCATCAAGCTTCTTAACCAACTGTAAACTTCTCCTAAGACACATTGTACATTGTACATATGACCAACATTTCTATCACAGGAGGAGTAGAGGGGGAAAGAGGAGGTAAAGGACACAGGGGGTGAGGACGAGAGAGGGGAGGAGTAGAGGAGGAGAGAGGAGGTAAAGGAGACAGGGGGTGAGGAGGAGAGAGGGGAGGAGTAGAGGAGGAGAGAGGAGGTAAAGGAGACAGGGGGTGAGGAGGAGAGAGGGGAGGAGTAGAGGAGGAGAGAGGAGGTAAAGGAGACAGGGGTTGAGGAGGAGAGGGGGGAGGAGTAGAGGAGGAGAGAGGGGGAGGAATAGGGGAGGAGAGAGGGGGTAAAGGAGACAGCGGGTGAGGAGGAGAGAGGGGAGGATTTGATCCTGGTTATGGCATGTTGTGACTCGCACTTGAGATCCTTTTTCTTAACCAAAATCTTGACGAGAAGGAGAGAGAGAAAAAGATAGAGAATGTCCACTGTGTATATGTGTGAATGTGTTTGTATCAGTGTAGCTACTGTATATGTAAACAGACTGTATGTAAGTGTGAGTGGAGGAGAATGTAGTACACCACTGTGTGGTGTTTGTGTTTGTGTGTGTATGTGTTGACTTGCATATGTGTAAATCAAATCAAAATGTATTTGTATATCCCTTTCATGTTATTTAGCAGATGCTCTTATCCAGAACGACTTACAGTTAGTACAGATTCCCTAACCGCTCGGCCATCTGAACCCCCAACATTTTACAAGCAATGTCACAAATGGCTTCACATATGGCCCTTGGAACTGCCCCTCAACCAACCCAAACTCTCAAGGAAGACAAAGAAAAACTCCCAGAAAAATTCACTGGAGGAGAAAAAATTGAAGAAACCTTGGGAGGGACAATTCAGTGAGGGTTCCCCTCCTCCGGTTGGTGAAAGAGAGGTGCAGAACACAGGCTTAACATAGTCATACAGCAGGGAAGTGTCAATGGGTGATGAAACACCAAAATGTGCTCGTCATGGAAACTGGTTTCCGGTTGGTAACTAGATCCAGCTTTGGCAGACTGTCACAGATCGACGTCCACTGGCGACCAGGTCCAGCGTTGTCCGACCCACGAGCAGCCAGGTGCTGAAAGCTCAACCCCCCCACACCACAGGGGAGGTGTGGAGGGGAGAGGGAGAAAGAGAGGAAGAGGGAGGAAGAGAAAGAAGAGGACAAGAGAGAGAGGGAGGTAGAGAGAGACGTAGAGAGAGGGGAAATTCATTGGGAGCTTGTGCAGAAAGTAGAAAGACTTGGATTTGCTTTATTTATAAATTATTAAATGTTTACAATGTTAGTCTCTTTACTTTATGTAACTGATGGAATGTATTACTTATATAGAAAACTGATATGAATCTCTTCTTCTACAGGCCTCCACTCCTCTGCTGTAGGCTACACAGCATTCCTGCTGATGTCTGATGTCTATCTGTCTGTCAGCCTCTGTTCTGGAGAAACCAAGTTCATGTATGAGGAAATGCAGTTGTTTTGAACTTGACGCTGCCAACAGAAATGATGGTGTTGCCAAGATTTGTAGGTCCCATGAACTCTTAGAAATATGGGTAAATATACAGTAATTATTAAACAAACATGGAAAAATATAGTTTTATTTTAAGCTGTACTTAGGGTGGTGTATATACATTATGTATAATTCACAAAGCAAACCCCTCACTGTTCGGAGTGTTATTACTAGAACTGACTTCTGTAAGAGTACATGCATGATCTAACAGGAGGGGAGAAAGGAAGGGGTTGGAAGGGAGAATGGAGGAGAAGGAGAGAAGGGGAGATATAAGGAGGGGAGGAGGAAAGATTGGGGAGGGGAGATAGGGGAGGTGAGAAGGAGAGATGGGACCACCACCCTTTTCTAACCATTTCTCTTTCTTATCCTTTTCTGTTACGGGGTGGTGGTGGTGGACCCAAGCTCACAACACAGACGAGCGAACTGAGGGATGGTCCAGAGGGGTTTAATGTTGGGGTGCAGAGGGGAATGAAGGTGACGGAAAACAGACAGGACAGGTAGGGTAGGCAGGGTAGGCTGTGCAGGGTAGGCTGTGTAGGGTAAGCTGTGCGGGGTTTGGCAGGGTGTTAAGGTTGGTGATCCGAGGGTAGACGAACCTGTTATCCAGCGATGAATGACGTGAAAACCAGGGTTGATAAACTGCAAGCTGATGGGAGACAGGTGTGGAGACTGAGGCAGTGTGTGTGTGGGTAACTGGGAACCAGAGACCATGGCCACACCCACCACCGGGAGACACAAAAACAACATAAAAACTGCTGCTAGGGGGCAGAGGACATGACATTCTTTCTCTCTCTTTCTCTCTCTTTCTCTCTCTCTCTCTCTCTCTCTCTCTCTCTCTCCCTCTCTCTCTCTCTCTCTCTCTGCGTCTCAATGTCCCCAATCTCCGCTAAATCCTGTATATCAATTATAAAATGTCTACAAAAGCGTTCTCCTCTCGTTTTGGAAACTAATGGAATGTTTTGAAACTGATATGAATCTCTTCTTTCTGAGAAGCAGCCAGTCACTCCTCAACTGTACTCATCACTCCTGCTCATGTCTGATGTCTATCAGTCTGTCTGTTCTGTAGAAACCATGTCAGGTATGAGGAAATGCACTTGTTGTGAACATGTCTCTCCCTGTAACAGATGACAGAGCTCACCTGACCGGTTCAGGTACCAGAGAGGTTGTTTCATCTGAGAACATTTTAGACACAGTTAACCCAGAGATGGACACATGAGACACGTGAGACTGAGGGGAGTTACACTGTCTGTAGGGCTCCCTTACAGCAGGGGTGGAGAGACAAAGGGAAACAGACAAAGAGAGGAAGAGAGAAAAGGGGGAGGAAGACAGAGTAATGAAGCTTAGCACCAGTTCGGTCAGACAGGACTGAACTCTGCACGCTCAGGCCACACACGTTATGTCTCACTACTCACTCCTCCCGCTACCTCTATGCCGGGGCTGTTTGTCCATGCTACCACTGTGAGTGACCCTCAACCTCCCTGTTCAGTTTGTCCATGCTACCACTGTGAGTGACCCTCAACCTCCCTGTTCAGTTTGTCCATGCTACCACTTTGAGTGACCCTCAACCTCCCTGTTTAGTTTGTCCATGCTACCACTGTGAGTGACCCTCAACCTCCCTGTTTAGTGTGTAGAGAGAGGCCTACCCCCAAATCTGAACTTTGGGTAACACGAGGCATATGTAAACAAGGTGACCTGGGCTGACCACCATCATCACCCTCTGTGTCTGCAGTAGACCTCACCATCATCACCCTCTGTGTCTGCAGTAGACCTCACCATCATCACCCTCTGTGTCTGCAGTAGACCTCACCATCATCACCCTCTGTGTGTCTGCAGTAGACCTCACCATCATCACCCTCTGTGTCTGCAGTAGACCTCACCATCATCACCCTCTGTGTCTGCAGTAGACCTCACCATTATCACCCTCTCTGTCTGCAGTAGACCTCACCATCATCACCCTCTGTGTCTGCAGTAGACCTCACCATCATCACCCTCTGTGTCTGCAGTAGACCTCACCATCATCACCCTCTGTGTCTGCAGTAGACCTCACCATCATTACCCTCTGTGTCTGCAGTAGACCTCACCATCATCACCCTCTGTGTCTGCAGTAGACCTCACCATCATCACCCTCTGTGTGTCTGCAGTAGACCTCACCATCATCACCCTCTGTGTCTGCAGTAGACCTCACCATCATCACCCTCTGTGTGTCTGCAGTAGACCTCACCATCATCACCCTCTGTGTCTGCAGTAGACCTCACCATCATCACCCTCTGTGTGTCTGCAGTAGACCTCACCATCATCACCCTCTGTGTCTGCAGTAGACCTCACCATCATCACCCTCTGTGTCTGCAGTAGACCTCACCATCATCACCCTCTGTTTCTGCAGTAGACCTCACCATCATCACCCTCTGTGTCTGCAGTAGACCTCACCATCATCACCCTCTGTGTGTCTGCAGTAGACCTCACCATCATCACCCTCTGTGTCTGCAGTAAACCTCACCATCATCACCCTCTGTGTGTCTACAGTAAACCTGGTTAACGTCACGTCAGCGTCTGAGTGTTGCACTTGGGTTCATTTGAATCAGGTGTGTTGGAGCAGGGAAACATCTTATACACGCAGGACAACGGCCCTCGAGGACCAGGAATGGAGAACCCTGCTGTACAGTATGCTTGTGTTTATAATTTATGTGTCTATAATATCTTAACTTGCCAATAAAGCACTGTGTCCAAACAATGTTTGGATAAAAAGTGAAAGAGATAGAGGGGGAGTGAGAAAGGCAGAGAGACAGAGGGAGGGAAGGATAGAGAGAGAGAGAGAGAGGTAGAGGGGTAAGAAGGAGAGGGAGGGAAGGATAGAGAGTGTTTTCCATTATTGTGTGTGGAAGCAGTAATAAGTGGTTCACAATGCAGCCATGTCCTAGTGCTGCCCCCTAGTGGTGCTACAGGACACTTGTCTCATTGGAACAATGTCAAGACTTTACAAGTGTTAAAAGCAAGATTGTTGGACTATGTGGTTGTGTAGATGTAAAGGCAAGAAGATACACAGCAAGCAGTAGAGAAACAGGTGAAGGAGACTGTGCTGCTACTGAACATCCTGACAGAGAGACAAAGAACATGCTGGAAGATACATTACATTACATTAAATGTATTCATTTAGCAGACGCTTTTATCCAAAGCGACTTCCAAGAGAGAGCTTTACAAAGTGCATAGGTCACTGATAATAATAACAAGATAGCCCCACAGCATTGCGGGTAGTCAAAAACAAGAAGTACACATTGTGAACAACCAAAAAATAGTGCTAAAGGGAAGAAACCATAAGAGCATGTAGTTAAACAAGTTACAATTACACAACATGAATCTCTAAGTGCAAGTGTACCTGTAGGAAAGCAATAAAAATAGGATTAACTAAAATAGAATACAACAGTTTAAATCAGCTACCACTAACCAACAAGAGCAACAGTCTAAGCAAGAGTCATTGTGATCGTTGAGGAAACTAGCATTGGGTTCAGCAAACCATTCCTAAGTACCGTTGTACTCCCGGAACAAGTGCGTCTTGAGCCTTCTCTTGAAGGTGGAGAGACAGTCTGTGTCTCTGATGGAGGTGAGGAGTTGATTCCACCACTGGGGGGCCAGACAGGAGAAGAGCTTGTGTTGGGACCGGGCGGTCTTGAGAGGTGGGACCACCAGGTGGTTGTCTGAAGAAGACCGTAGGTGGCGGGTGGGGGTGTAAGGCTGCAGGAGAGACTTGATGTAGTCGGGCGCAGTCCCGTTCACAGCTCGGAAGGTCAGTACCAGGGTCTTGAATCTGATGCGGGCCGTTACGGGTAGCCAGTGGAGGGAGATGAGCAGCGGGGTAATGTGGGAGCGTCTGGGTAGATTGTAGACCAGGCGGGCCGCTGCGTTCTGAATCCTCTGAAGAGGGCGGGTTGCGCATGATGGGAGACCGGCGAGCAGCGAGTTGCAGTAGTCCAACTTGGAGAGGACAAGTGCTTGGACAAGCAGCTGGGTGGAGTGCTCAGACAGGTATCTCCTGATCTTCCGGATGTTGTAGAGGGTGAATCTACATAGATAGCTATACAAGATACATAGCAAGCAGTAGAGAAACAGGTGAAGTACACTGTGCTGCAACAGAACATCCTGACAGAGAGACAAAGAACATGCTGGAAGATACACAGCAAGCAGAAGCACCAAACACAAGTGGAAGAGGAGTGAAGGACCATCAGCACTCATAAACAGCCTTATTCTGATATAGTGAGGGCTTTGATCCAGACTAGATGAATGCTGTCTTACCCGGGGGCTATTGCACAAAAGTAGAATAAAGATATCCAGGTTAACTGAAAAGGCGCAGCTTGACTTAGTGTTATCCGCTCATCGCGGCTGAATCGGTTGCACGTTTGCCAAGCCAGGATGAGAAGGTGCCGCTATGTCAATCCAGGTGTACATAGTTGGGATAAGTGCACCTTGACAGATTTCTTAAATAGACCACGGTATCGATCACAAATTCACTGATGCAGAAATGGAGAAGACGCGTGTAGCATATTTTTCTCCCGCTGAGCAGCAATTATTAATGACAATTTATGAAGAAGTGAAGCATATAATATGCAAAAAGGGTAATACAGCAGCCGTTATTAAACAGCGAGAACAAGCCTGGCAGACAATCGCTGACCGACTGAATGCGTAAGGATTTTAAAATATCTATGTAGCCCCTTGCTAGTATTTATTTCATTTTACATTTGTTTATTGTTTTTCTGTTCAGATATACCAATGCTGTTAAGTTTCATATATTTGTAATATTTCCGCTGTTCATATTTGGATTTCATTTAAATGGCATCTTATTGGTTGATTAGTTTGACCCTTGACCTGATGTCGGGATATATATTGGGATGGAGGGAAGCGGAAGGGGAGACGGTGGAGAATATATCGGGGTTTGGGGTGGTATGAGTGTTGATCGGAGCGTTAGCAAGGATAACTGTGTTGCCAACTCGGGAACCATATTTTGCATGTAGCCTAACTGGTGAGCTGTCGGATAGGCAACTCCGTGGTTACGAGTCATACCAGGGACTACATCAGACGCGAGGAGGACCGGAGTTGACGGATAGCCAAATCCAGGAGGTCTTCCATTCTTTTCTATATCACCAAATCTCCGACGAACTCTGCCAAGGTTCTCTGGGACACCGTCAACCTGCTTGCTCAGCCCTTTGACCATCGCCGCGCCACGAGGTGGCTGGTTGTGCTGCGTCTTACCCACGGACAGCAGCCGCCATCTTAGGCTGTGGAACAACGTGCCCGAGCCGAACACCAGTTGGCATGTGACGGACTGAGGGGTATTATCTGCTATCCGTAGTAGGCTAATTACGGCCAGTGTTACCGTCATCTAAATTGTAATGTCTTATATATATTAAATGTAAATATGTGTGTTTGTTAAGTTGAATGCGTATGCATTATTTGTTGAAGAACTCAGGGCGCCCTTGCTAGAGTTAAGCCCGAACACGAGGCACGAGGGGCGCTACATCTACTTTGAACGTTGTACACTGTTTTAATTGCTTTTAATATGTTTGTTTTATGTGTTGGTTGTATTGCTGAAGGCCTAGCTGTGTTTATCTGCTAAATGTGCTGGTTTTACTGTAAAGTGTCTTTGAGTAGTCTAGGCACTAGGCTATATAAATAAGTTATTATTATTTATAACAGAATTTTGTCCCTCAAAAGTCAGCAGAGGGAATTCATGTTCCTTGGGAATTTATATTATGTACAACCATATGCACAAATCTCTATAAACTGTGTCTAATTCTAAATATCTTTCTACAATTAATGTTCATACAGAACAAACATGACTGGACAAAAGCGAACTTGGCAACAAGTCAAAATAAAATACAAAAACATTTTGCAGTCTGGTAAGTGCCTCAACAGTTTGCAAATTTTATGTAGAAATTAGATGCCTGCTCACATATTTAATCTAAACTGATTTTAGCAGTGAAGAAGAAGACTCATTTGTCTGGCACTGGGGGAGGGCCACCAGCTCCAGGCTTCACCCCAGCAGAGGAATTGTCCCTTGTGTTAAATAAAGGAAGGCCTGTGATGGAAGGGATTCAGGGTGGGACAGCTACTGACTGTGTTCCACCTACAGAAACTGCCCTCCTCATACATGGTACATTTTCCAGTACTGCATATCAAACACAATCATTCATTTATACGGGTATATGTGGACAGTCTGACCTTGTTTTTTACTTTCAGTGTCCGGCGACACAGTTACACTCCTGCCACCAGACGAAGATCCAGTGAGTATTATTCGTTAAAAGCACAAAGCTTGGCACATCGTGTCAATACAAATTATATTCAATATGGCAGGGGGAAGGAACTTCTGCAGTATGGGAAGGGGCTTCTTCAGATGATGACGAGGAGACTGTGTCCCTGGACTCCAGAAGGCCTGAGGTATCATGTCAATTGTATGGAAATGCATATTATTCTTTGATCCAGAAGGGCAATTTGTATAAAGCAAGAAGACATCACATGAGAATACAACACAAACCACACAACAATTAACACAATAAAAGTATTTTATATAGCATTCATATTTGTAACAGGATCCAGACAGAGTACAGCCTGACAGCCAGCTTGGCAACATAGTAAGTATGGGCTCTAAAGTAAATCTAAATGATACAAAATTCCTGCTGTGTTAATCAATGGGTGGTTTACAGAATTCACAAACTGTCAGATGTCTGTACAGTCAACATCTCAAAAAACGAATTGAGCTGGCAGATACACAGGTTGCCCTCAAGAAAAGGAGTCTCCATGATCTGGACCTTGGTATTGAAATAAAGAAAAAGAAACTGAGGAAACTGGATCTGGAGATAAAGAAACTAGAAAAAGAAGTAAATGACTTCAATCCATACTTCAAGCATATCTGTAAAACAATGTATTAATTATGTTTTTCTCCCCAGCTCTCCTAAGGACAAGACAATAAAATCTGTCATCTAAAATAATTGATGTATTGGTCTCTAACTAGCCTGCCATTGATGTCATCTGGGAATATAGCTGCATTGTCCCACTCAATCTCTGGTGCCAGTGCAGGACCCCTTTCCCTCCTCAGACAGGCAACATTGTGTAGGACAGTGCAGGCTACAGTGATGTCACATGCCCTGTCTGGGGTGACCCTCAGATGGTGGAGACACTGAAAACGGGATTTGAGAAGGCCAAATGCCATTTCAATTCGGGATCTTGTTCTTGCATGGGCAAGATTGTATCCTTGTTGCGCTGCTGTCTGAGGGTCTGCTAGGGGAGTGAGAAGGTATGTCTCACAGGCGTAACTCTTGTCTCCCAGAAGAACGCCAGAGAATTCACCTGAGAATACAAAATGTAATCATTACAACTACACAAACACAATTGCGTCAAATGGTTTACTTATCACCGAAATGTGTGTGGCCTACCTTGTGATAGTCGCTGGCAAATGGTACTCGACCTAAAAGCCCGGGAGTCATGGACAGACAAAGGCCACTTTGCCTCCACATTAGTAAAGATGCAGGTAGCATCACAGATCATCTGAAAAGTGATGTTGCCTGTTCAGTACACATTTAATGCACAAAATACATTTTGGCTAGTTGACAGTAGAGCTAATTAAATCATTTTTACCTGAACATTGATACTGTGGAAGGATTTTCTGTTGACTCATGGGCCCCTGAGGGGCGTTTAATGCGGATGTGTGTGCAGTCCAGCGCACCAATGACATTAGGGAAACTTGTAACACAAAATAGTCTGAGTATCTGGTGACTGTTCTAAAGTAACGATTTTTTGTAATCTATAATTCATGTTACCTGCAATCTTGTGGAAATCCTCTTTGATGTAGCACGTTCTTCTGTGGCCAGGGAAGGTGATGAAGATGTGTGCCAAGGACTTCAGTGCCAAACACACACTTCTGACCGTTCGGCAAATAGTACCTTTATTTACCGTCTCGGCATCTCCCACGGCATATGAAAACAAGCCACTTGCAAAAAGCGCAGTGCCACACAGACCATCTGTGGGATGGTAAGAGCATGGCTTCGCCCTGTGCGGTGTGGAATTTTGGGACCCAGCAGCCTGCACAAATAAAGGATCCCATCTCCAGAAAACCTCTATCTCTCATGCAGGTACTCGTCAGAGAAAGCTAAAGGGTCAGATCTGTCTCGAAACACCCTCTCACGTCTGAAAGCACGTCTCAGTATCAGTGCTTCGTCATCCAACACGTTGTTAAGAAATGGGCATGCCATGGTGCAAGAAAAAACACAGGTCAATAGGACTTTATATAGCCCATCGCCCTCATCACTGACTTTATTGAAACGTTTATTTCGGATCAGAGCGGCAGCTGATTTAACACATGAGACTACAGAATTAATCTTAGCCTGGCTGTTAGCCTGCTCTGGAGCAGACTAGCTGCAAAGAATAAATCTCCATGGTTACTTGGCTGAGTTTAGTTCAACCTGCTTTCGTGCAACCAACTCAAAGCTAAATTCATCCAGGATAACTTGAATATCCCGACTTAATCCCTTATCCTGGTTTCGTGCAATAGCCGTCGGGTTAGTGCTAATTGATATGTTACTATGGTGATTTATCAAAAGTTGCTTCCACGAACCAGAAAGAGGGGCGTTTTTTATCTTAGCCTGAAAATTAGCTCGCTAAACCGCTTAGCGAGCTACGACGAATACCCCCCTGACAAAGGCAGGCCCCCAAGATAATATATTAAACCAGTAGTAGTAGGCTATTATCTTCCTTGCCAGACGGTCAACGTAATATAGAGTTTATTACAAATTTGTATAATTACCATTAACATAATATCATTTTAAAATTAAGCTGTAATTTAATGTGCTCTTGGGGGCCCCCTGGTGGCCATGGGGGCCCCAAGCAGACGCTTAGTTCGCTTATGCCTTGGGCCGGCCCTGGTGTGTGTGATGGTTTTGTTAATTGACTGTCAGATGACATACGTGTGCATGTGAGTGAAGAGAACAAAGGGAGAAGAGTTCCAGCAGCCAATATTAACCATGGCTGTGATGTGTTTGGAATGTGCCTTAAGTATGCTATAAAGTTTGACACAATAAAAGCAATGAGAGATTAATTTTTTAACAAGAATTGTTGTCTTTCTGACACCCGTTCATACTGGCTACTAGGGGTGCAATACCGAACTGGAAAAAAACGAACCGTTCAACCCACTACCCACGGTTCGGTTTTACATGTAAACGCGTTTTTTTGGATCTACGGAAATTTTGGGATATTTTTTTAATTTTTTTAATACAACCGAACACCCACAGAGCAGTGTTGCTTACTTAGCGACTTTCTCGCTATATCTGGCGATCTATTCAAACCCTCCTGGCAACTTTTATGTTGTTGGAGACTTGCTGGTGTTTTAGAGACTCACATGAAAGCCGGATCGCAGTACTGTCCTCAACGAGCAGCGGGTGCTGCCGTGAGCTCCTCCGTCGTCCCAAAGCACTCACAGGCGGTCAGTCTCACTATAGCCTCGCACAGCTCAACTACTTTCCTTACTGAGGAGTTGGCAACACTGCTGGAGGCAGATCATACAAAGGCAGGCACGTGTAAAGTATGCAAACCAGGACTATTCCGGAACCTTTTTTATTGGATATGGCACCTTTGTCACTATGGAAAATGATTTGCCTCCATGAAAAAATTGAATTACTGTTTGTGTAGTGTTCAATGTTGTTATATGTCTTGTTAGTCTTTATCCCCCATTGAAGTTTTACAAAAATCTTGTGTTTGAATTTTCAATGCGTTTTGAGGTGAATTTTTAGGTTACGACAGAGGGGGAGGCACTTCAAGTGACACTTGTGCATATGCTGGTTTAGTAGGCTAGCTGTTAGCCTTGTTTCCCTCGGGGGACATGTCAGACAACAGACAACAAAATGTGCTTAACTTTTTCAAATAAGTCCCACAAGTAGCCTGTGCTGTTTGCAGTGGGGAACCGTCAGGGCCCTCTAGGCCCTCAGAGAGGGCCTAATATATTCTAAAAATACATATTTTAAAAGTAATCTGTTATAATTGTATTTTATCAATCCATAAATTGACAATATTTCTGAAATAAACCCTTCAATCCTGCCCTATTCAGTTTATGTTGTAATGTGAAGAGTTAAAGGAAATAATCCAGTTTTGTCACCCTATCAGAATTTTGCTGCCTCCGTTGTTGGGAGGAAAATGCTATGCAGCTAGCTCTGTGATTGGTGGTCCAGCTATGAATTTTACAGAGGGCCGCTTGATAGAAATTCAATGAAAGACTAATTTCCATTGACAGTAAAATTGGCCAATCATATCTTCCCTCTAAATGGGTGGGCCTTGTTATCGCTAACTTTATGACAAGTTCCGCCCGCTGTGGGAACGGAGAAACGCGATCACAAGCCTAACTAGAGAGCATACAATTTCTGGGGAAATTGTGAGGGTGTGCTTGCGGCTGCCCCAGCTGCCCATAGTCTCCTGGGGCCTCATGTATAAACGTTGCGTACGCACAAAAAGCGTACGCTGGTTTTCACGCACACTTTGTGATGTATAAAGATTTACTTGACGTGAGAATGTGCGGGTCTTCACAGAAACTTTTGAGCAGACGTGAGAATGTGCGGACAGTCCGCAAAGTCTTGTCTGGCTCTGTAACATGGCGAATTCTAACCGAAAAGTGCAGAGGCTCACCAAACATTACAAAATAAAGTTTCTACTAGTACGTTTATGACGTTGACTATTCAAAAAAAATAAAAGTTTGATCATTAATGTGGATGATCACATCAAAATGCCAAAACCCGAAACGGGAAATGCTATATAGCCTTCTGTTTATACCGCCACCACATAATAACTTCTGTTAAACTTGAGGCTGTCAAACGAAAGACAAAATCACTCAGGAAATGCATGTCACGCTAACCCTATAGCTGCCATGCTGTTAGATGCGCCACCTTTGGTTTCTTCATTTAAAGTTTTATATCGGACCATTTCTTCTTAATTTCTGTCCTGGTCCGATTCTCTAAACCCACAGCATTGATGGCCCTATAATAATAATGATAATTTTATTCGTAATGCACTTTACATTTAGCTAAATCTCAAAGTGCTGCAGGTTAAAAACAAGAAAGGGCGCAAATAGTGACAGTTTTCCACTCTGCCGACTTTCTTTTGTCACCAATACCTGATGACAGGCCGCCAAACAGGACACATTTTCTCGTCTCCACCTCTGTTGTCAGAACCTCGATCTCACACTCACCGTATTTCTTCTGTAAAGGCTGCGGCGTTTAATGTTCATTTTTGGTGCGGCGTTTCTTCAAGGAAATATGGAAATTCAGACAACGATATGACCTCAGGAGCGCATTTATAGGCCATCTGCATATTAATTTATGGGAGGAGGCAAGGCGGGGTCAGTGGCTCGTTCACGTGCAGTCAATCTCACGTTGATTGTGATTTATAAAGGAAAGGTGCGCAAGACCTGGCGTACGACCGGTTTTATACATGTGAATATTTCTGTGCGTAGGTACTTTTTGAGTTTTGGCGGTACGCCATCTTCTGGTATGAAAGCTGCGCAATCCTTTATACATGAGGCCCCTGGTTTTGCCCACCTCATGCCCCTCACCCCTACCCATTCAATATGGCACTCCAGTGCAAGGTCGGGGTACAGTCCGACCTCCTCCACGTGCCGCGCAAGCCAGTAGACCAACGAGCTGCCATTGATCCAGACGTGCGGACGACTTTGGTTCTCCATGGTGTGATATGATCCAACATCCAACATCTGCCTGTTATATACTAGATGGCTTCCCGTTTCTTCTTTTTCAAACAATGCAAGGCTAACATCTGCCTGTTTATTTACCACCTGTGTCTGTGTTGTTTTTATTCACAATATTCTCATTGGTTGGCCTTGAAGACAAATAGCTCTATATTATTTCTGAGACACTCGCGTCCTATTTTGTAATTTTACCGCCCTGATCGGCATCATTTGAGTAATGAGGGCAAGCACAGGCTTATTGATTACTTAAAAAACGTAATGTTTCATCATGCAAGATAGAGTAGCCTAGTTAGAGAAGGATTTAGCAGTTTCATTATTACATTAGCCTATTTTATTAATAATTTGTCAGAGTAACCTCAAACCTTTCTTTTGTTTCTTTGACCATACATTTTCTTTGAGGGCTTAGTGGTCTCGGTTTAACATCATTATTTATAGCGACATCATTATTGATAGCGAAGAAGCCTACCGGACATTGTTAGCTCGCAATGTACAAAGAATGCTCCTGCAACAAAGTTGTTAGTAACAATCAGCCAGCTAGACCATATGCTAGACGCCCAGCAGAAGTTTGTAGCTAACAAAGAATGCTCGTACAACAAAGTTGTTTCTTCCCCTGCAAGAGGGAATGGTGATCAGCAACCTCATAGGTGATCAGCAACCTCATAGTTGAATCAAAACGAATACATTTCAAGAGACCTGGATAGTGAAAGATATTTATTACAGAATAATAAATGTACTACAATGTTTGGAGCTTGGACCCCGCGGGGAATTATATAAATCAACGGGCGCCTGCCCATAGCCCGAAGAGAATCCCCCGCGGAGACCAGACACTGGTGGCGGTGGCACATCCGACGACCAATCGAGTCGAAGAAGGAGACAGGAACCGGGTGGTGGAGGGTCGCGCACTTGATGGCATGAACGAACTACACAGGGAGAGAATCGTATTTAAAGGCACGGATCATATGACGCCATGTATTGTAGGCGGGAGCGCTAATCAACCTGAACCCCAGTGACCGCCCGACCCGGGAACGGGGGAAGGTAGGGCGTTCTTAGCGGGGGGAGTGAGTAGTGTAGGCCTATACTACGATTGCGCCCGAGTGCAGGGATCGGTCTTGCCTGACTGAACTTGCGCTATGCTTCATTTGGCAGACCGGTGTAAAAATGGACCTAATCTCTATGACTTAAACGTCATTGGCCAGGTCTCCCAGATTCGTTAAGAAGCTCATAAGAACTTCTTAAGAACGTTCGAAGAGCGTTCTAGAACGCTCTTAGAACGCGCCTAAGAAGCTCTTAGCATTAAGCCAATAAACGTCATTGTATGTTTTTCCCCTTCTCGTCATATTTTCAGGCATTTAGCTTATTCATATTGCATTCATTCATTAATAAAGATCCCCCTTTGAAGCTTATTTTAACAAAGACGTTACCAGCAGTAGCTATCTCAGATGGAATCGCGATTCAAATAATTCCATAGGCTAACTGAAAATATGCCCCCAAAAACGTAAATAAGCTTGACATTTATTTAGGGGAAAATCACTCATTCATAAAAATGTCAGTGGTAGCGATCATTATCAGTAACAAGGCAACATGCGAGATAGCCCTGCTGTGTGGAGAAGCTGCCCCGGTAAATTGTAGGCTTCTACTAGCTACTACTAGACTGTCAGATTGACAAAGTTTAGGCTGTGGCAATGGAGTTCAGGTTAGTAGTCACTAGTCAGATAGTTTCACCTATTGAAATACTTTTTATTGAAGTAAGGGTAGTGCCTTTCTACTGTAAACAGCTGAGATGTTTTTGTTAGCTACTAGACTAGGCTACAGCAATGCAGTGAGCTACACTGGTTTTAAACCACATAATTTCACCCACAAATCGTTTACTTGTAATCTAATGTCATAATAAATCCTACAACGAAAGTTTATTTGGGAGGAATGTTTATTTAGTTTATTAGCCCTACAGGACACCTACCACACACGTTGCCTAAGGAAAGCCGGCAGGATTCTAAGAGACTGTTCCCACCCATCCTTCAGTCTCTTTACCCCGTTGCCTTCTGGCAGGCGTTACCGCAGCATCCGGTCGCGCACACGCAGACTGGACAACAGTTTCTACCCAAGGGCCATCAGGCTTCTGAATGGACACTGATATGGACATTGATTTACTGCACACTCACTTGTACTCTGTCACTTTCAGCTACTGGTTGCACTATCAGTAACATTGCACTACTGTACCTCACTGTATCGCCACCAGGCTCCTGTATGGTTTTTCCCGTCTTGTGATATTTTCAGGCATTTAGCTTACTCATATTGCATTCATTCATTAATAAAGAACCCCCTTTGAAGCTTATTTTAACTACGATGTTACCAGCAGTAGCTATCTCAGATGGAATCGCGATTCAAAGAGTACCATAGGCTAACTGAAAATATGCCCCCAAAAACGTAAATAAGCTTGACATTTATTTAGGGGTAAATCACTCATTCATAAAAATGTCAGTGGTAGCAATCATTGTCAGTAACAAGGCAAAATGCAATATAGCCCTGCTGTGTGGAGAAGCTGCCCCGGTAAATTGTAGGCTACTACTACTACAGTACTAGTCTTGGTAGCGATTGCGTTGGTTGAATTCGATTTAACATTACTTCCGTTGTACGGTCTAGGCTAAAATGAATTGTTTTCATGAACAGATTGACAAGGTTTAGGCTGTAGCAATGGAGTTCAGGTTAGTAGTGACTAGTCAGATAGTTTCACCTATTGAAATACTTTTTATTTAAGTAAGGTCAGTGGCAAACATCTGCCGCCGTTTAACTTCCTACTAGTACTGTGAACAGCTGTGGATATGTTTTTGTTAGCTACTAGACAGTCTAGTAGACTAGGCTACAGCAATGCAGTGAGCTACACTGGTTTGAAACCACAGGTAATGATAATTTCACCCACAAATCGTTTACTTGTAATCTAATGTCATAATAAATCCTACAACGAAAATGTATTTGTGAGGAATGTTTATTTGAACGATTGAAAACAGATGCATCATAGACCGCCGTAGTATGTGTTGCCCGGGCAACAGAGGCTAATGTCATGATGCTAATGCTTCAGTGAAATAGTAGACTACTGTTTCCGAAAGTAGATGTACTTCCTTAATGATATTAGCTTGTATTGTAAAATACACATTACAATTGTGTGTCATAACACGAAGTAAAATGAGCAAATAGTTATCACCCAGGCCTCTTTGCTTGTGGCGTTTCTGCAGCTGCCTTGCAGTAAAGCAGTTAGCCTAGCCATCTCCCAGAAGTAAACGAGCTGCTAAACTAATGTTCTGTAGAGATAGTCACGCGAGTTTTCGTGACGTTGGTGACGTTAGTGGCGTCAGTGACTGTGGCTAGCAAGTTAGCCACCGTTAGCTTCACTTTTCGCCACAAAAATGCAATTTCTACTTAAACCGTGCAATGGAACGTAAATCCCAATACAACCAACGCAATCGCTACCAAGACGAACCTTTTGACATCGCCGTTGTCTATGTAGTCCAAATATTGAGGCATCCTTAGGGGGGCGAAAAGAAACAATAAATAATAATAATAACTAGAGATGGTACAATTTCTTGGGAAATTGTAGGGTGTGCTTGCTTACTTGTGTTGGTTGCAGGGGTCCGTATTTAAATTACATTTCTGTATATTTTATATTAAAATGCATAGCCTACTTATTATTTATAAAGATTACATAGATTTAAAAGCATATTTTTGTTGTTTTACAACTCAAAATACTAAGAGTGAAGAGTAGAATGAAATAGTTGTCTTCTCATTTCCCCTGCAAGAGGGAATGGTGATCAGCAACCTCATAGTTGAATCAAAACGAATACATTTGGCAGACCGGTGTAAAAATTGACCTAATCTCTATGACTTAAACGTCATTGTAAGTTTTTCCATTCTCGTGATATTTTCAGGCATTTAGCCTACTCATATTGCATTAATTCATTAATAAAGAACCCCCTTTGAAATGTATTTTAACAACAACGTTACCAGCAGTAGCTAGCTATCTCAGATGGAATCGCGATTCAAATAGTATCATCTGCTAACTGAAAGTATGCCCCAAAAAACGTAAATAAGCTTGACATTTATTTAGGGGAAAATCACTCATTCATAAGAATGTCAGTGGTAGCGATCATTGTCAGTAACAAGGCAAAATGCGATATAGCCCTGCTATGTGGAGAAGCTGCCCCGGTAGATTATAGGCTACAACTACTACTAGACTGTCTTGGTAGCGATTGCGTTGGTTGAATTCGATTTAACGTTACTTCCATTGTACGGTCTAGGCTGAAATGAATTATTTTCATGAACAGATTGACAAAGTTTAGGCTGTGGCAATGGAGTTCAGGTTAGTAGTCACTAGTCAGATAGTTTTACCAAAACATGTGCCGCCGTTTGACTTCCTACAGTACTGTAAACAGCTGTGGAGATGTTTTTGTTGGCTACAGTAGCCTACTAGGCTACCTAGCCGCTAGCACTGTTCTGTTAGTAGTCTTTACCTAGCCGCTAGCGCTGTTCTGTTAGTTCTAGTCTTTATCTAGCCGCTAACGCTGTTTTGTAAGTAGCCTACAAGGCTACTGTATAGTGTTGCAGTGAGCTACACTAGTTTGAAACCACAGGTAAGGATAATTTCACCCAAAAATCGTTTACTTGTAATATAATGTCATAATAAATCCTACAACGAAAATGTATTGGAGAAGAATGTTTATTTTAACAATTGAAAACAGATGCATCATAGACCGCTGTAGTATGTGTTGCCCGGGCAACAGAGGCTAATGTCATGATGCTAATGCTTCAGTGAAATAGTAGACTACTGTTTCCGAAAGTAGACGTAACTGCTTCCTTATATCAGCTTATATTGTACATTACACTCCACAATTGTGTGTCATATCACAAAATAAAAGTATCTCAAAGTAAAATGAGTAAATAGTTAGCACCCTGGCCTATTTGCTTGTGGTGTTTCTGCTCCTCCCTTGCAGTAAAGCAGTTAGCCTAGCTATCTCCCAGAAGTTAACGAGCTGCTAAACTAATGTTCTGCTAGAGGTATTCACGCGATATTTCGTGACGTTAGTGACGTCAGTAGCGTCAGTGACTGTGGCTAGCAAGTTAGCCACCGTTAGCTTCACTTTTGCCACAAAAACTTAGTTAAAACCTAAACCGTGCAACGGAACATAAATCCCAATAGAACCAACGCAATCGCGACCAAGACGAACCTTTTCACATCGACGTTGTCTATGTAGTCCAAATATTGACTGAGCCTTAGGGGCGCGAAAATAAACAATAATAATAATAATATATATGTGAGATAACAATGGTTTGTGCTCGCCGAAAGGCAGGCACACCCCAATAATATATAAGTGAGATAACAATGGTTTGTGCTTGCCTCGGCAAGCACACCCCAATAAACTAGCTAGCCTGTTCGTTCATTTCACAAGTGAAGCTGCGAGTAACGTTCCCGCTAGTGAGGAGGACATTGTTTCATATTTGTTATGCGCCAATTTTTCTAGGTTAACTTTTAATGAGACGTTGGAGTTAATCGGCAAAGGAAGACCTACACCAGAACTTAATTTTGTGCAGAAAAAAACTAAGCTTTTGAGAGCCTAACTATATGTTATAGTATTGTGCAGAATGACCGGTCAATCTGTAGGTACCAACGCAACGTTATTGTGCACAATTACGTGAGTAGTGTCGCAAGGGCTGGCTCAAATAGTGCTTAAAGACCAACACAATTTCATGTAGGCCTTAATGCTGTGCGCGCTTTATCTTGTGTCGAGTAATTTAGGTCAGAGGGCCAAGGATTAAGAGTCACGGTTCGCTACTGGCTGTTTACATGGTCATGGTCACATGATGACGTTTTTTGGTTAATTTAATCCATGGATGATTGCTGCTTGTAAAAACGATTGTTGCTGTGTTTTTTTTTGTTGGTTTCACACCCATGCAGTGTATGTTCTGAAATTAAAATATACATTGCACTGAAGTACAAGCTGTTTTTTTTTTGTCAGAGAAGCTATGTAGTCAGTGTATTCTTTTGTGTTCAGTTTTTTGGTTTCCTCCAACCCCCGTTTTGAGTTACCGGGTCCACCCCCCTTCTGCGCCTCAGGACCTCCCGCTTCACCGGATATACAGAAAATACACCGGAAATACAGAGAGAACACTGAAATGGTCATGTTGTTTTCTTCTAAAAAAGTAGGTGAAAATGACAGGACAAAACTGTATTTCATTGTTGGGTTTCCATTTAACCATGTTTGTACTTTTGACATTTGATTTTAGATAAATTTAACTGTTTATTCTTTTTTCTCTATTAGATGTCTGAGTTGCTATCTTGAGAATGACAGTTTTATCTGTCGGGTTACCATGGATTGACAATAGTCTGTTGCTTTAAGCCTACTGTACCAATGCCTCCAGTATTAAGTTTGAATAAAAAGCTGTCATGCTAAGATGCTAAAATGTTCTATAAAGTTATTTTATTTTCGTGATTATTATTATTATTGTCTTTATTCGTGTTGTTAAGTATTCACCATGTACTGCCCTGTATTGTACTTACAATTTACCAAAGCAGGTTGTACAGTTTAAACCATAAACTAAAGTAAAGAGTTGGGACTGAAAATATTTGGTCAGCTTGACGTAATATGCATTATTTTGTAATGCTCAAGTTGTGTTTGTAATGTTATATTACAACATGTAATATGTTGTTGCTTTTCACAGTGAAGGTTCTTGTAAATAAAATGTTTTGTAAGCTACAAGACTTAAATGAAGTGTGATATGATTATTATAAAGACATTAATAGAATTTCAATAGTAATAATTTCTATTTACATAATTAGATGCAGCATGTCTTGTATTATACCGGATAAAACAATTAAATTGTTCTCATTTTGTAAGTAAGGAGACTCTTTAGTTGTAAATTACATTCAGTTGACCATAGAGACAGTTAACAGTTAACAATTAAACAAGATAAACATTTAACAACAATATTTACTAACATTATGAGAGAGCAATTATAATAGCAGCTACACCTGCTTGTGATTGGCTTTCTTCTGTGAGAATGTGAGTGTGTGTGTGAGTGTGTGTGTGTGTGTGTGCAGTCATGATCCAAATGAAACACACAATCAAGCCCCAGGTGTGTTGGAACAGGAGTGTGACTTCCCTGAAGACTCAGGTGTTCTTCCTGGACACAGGAGGCTATTCTACCTGGCACAGGGACACTGAGAAATCAAGGTTAACCCCAAACCCTGGACAGAGGGGCTCAGCCTCAGTGAATGTGACGTGAAAGGTGTGCAGATAACCTGTAATCAAACTCATCCCCACCAGAGATGAGCCCAATGAGGGTGGTGTCAGCAGAGAGCAGCGTCATGCCAATGTCCTTCTGCATGTCATTGTTACTCAGTTGTTACTAGTTTTCTCAGGGAGGAGGAGATTAACTTGATGTTTGAGGCCAGAGAAGCACAGCCTTGCTCTATGAACAGACAGCCTGACAGCCTGTAGAAGGTTATCATTACAAGAAGGATTACAAACACTATGGTGACGCGCTCCTAGTTGTACTGCTGCTTTGTTGCTCTAAGTTTTACAAGTGTTGAGAATGTATTTGTTACAATAGATTATTCACAAAGAAAGGTTAATAATAAGTTAACATTAAGATTGACAGTTCATGTGTGAAATACATATGTGGTTTAAAACTGACAGACAGTTAAAATGTCATTGGATTTGGGATTTGTATTGATTGGGACTTCATTAACCAAGATCCACTGATTAAGTGTAATGTACGTGATACATGCAAAGGTTTATGTTTTGGCGCGAAGCCATTTTGTTAATTATTGCTGAGAAAGCACATAGCACACACTGTATTTTAGGCTACTCTTTTATTTCAGTAAAACGTCAAAATAGAAGGAACGTCTCGCTTCGTTATTCATAGAGTCTAAGAAGATAAATGTACAACATTTTTGGTGCCGAAAACCCGAAAAGAAGAACAGAATGACGATGATAACGACGAGAGACCGGCCGGTGTGGAACAACTTGAGAGGTCGAAAAGAAAGCGTCGGACGATAAGGAGTTCCACAACGAGACTGCTGAACCAGATTGACGTTGAGTTACTGAAGGAAGATCGGGATATCGACCGTGTGCGGAATATGTTAGCCTCGTTGTCAGCAAAGGAGGACAGTTTGCTTGAGCTTGACAGCATTGTGGAAGAACACACTTCGCTTGAGGACGTGGAAGCTGAGACAGAACTGGCAGAGGAATACAGAGACCGCGTCATTGAGATGAAGGCGCGAGCTCACCGAGTGATCCGAGATCATGAGACTGTGAGTAACCCACGCCCTGCTCTATGGAGGATTATAGGGGCCAAAACTAAATAAATAAATACTTGGATAAATAAATAATTATATAACACAAAGCTTAAATAAATGACACAAAATATATAAATGTTACATGTATTTGTGTGTGTATATATATATATATGTTCACGTTTTCATGTGTTTACATTTATTCATTTCTACTTACATTTATTCATTTATACTTACATTTATTTATTTATACTTACATTTATTTATTTATACTTACATTAATGTATTTATACTTACAGTGCCCTCCAAAAGTATTGGAACAGTGAGGCGAATTCCTTTATTTTTGCTGTAGACTGAAAACATTTGGGCTTGACATCAAATAATGAACGTGAGACCAGAGATCAACGTTTCAGCTTTTATTTCCAGGTATTTACATCAGGATCTGATGCACAACTAAGAAAATATCACATTTTGTTTGAATCCACCCATTTGTCATGTGAGCAAAAGTATTGGAACAGATATACTTAAAACATATTTAAGTGAATAAGACTTAATATTTAGTTGCAAATCCTTTGCTTTCAATAACTGCAGCAAGTCTGTGACCCATTGACGTCACCAAACTTTTGCATTCTTCCTTTTTGATGCTTTCCCAAGCTTTCACTGCAGCCTCTTTCAGTTGTTGTTTGTTTTGTGGGGTTCCTCCCTTCAGTCTCCTCTTAAGCAGGTAAAATGCATGCTCTATAGGGTTTAAGTCTGGAAATTGACTTGGCCAGTCTAATACCTTCCATTTCTTGCCCCTGATGAACTCCTTTGTTGTTTTGGCAGTGTGTTTTGGGTCGTTATCTTGCTGCATGATGAAGGCTCTGCCAATCAGTTTGGTTGCATCTTTCCTTAAATTGGCAGACAAAATGTTTCTGTAGACTTCCGAGTTCATTTTGCTGCTGCCATCATGTGTTACATCCTCAATGAAGATTAATGAGCCCGTCCTAGAAGAAGCCATGCAAGCCCAAGCCATGACATTACCTCCACCGTGTTTCACAGATGAGCTTGTGTGTTTGGGATCATGAGCAGTTCCTTTCTTTCTCCAAACTTTAGCCTTTCCATCACTTTGGTAAAAGTTAATCTTTGTCTCATCAGTCCATAAAACTTTGTCCCAGAATTTTTGAGGTTTATCTCTGTACTTTTTGGCAAATTCCAGCCTGGCCTTCCTATTCTTCTTGCTAATGAGTGGTTTGCATCTTCTGGTGTAGCCCTTGTACTTTTGTTCATGAAGTCTTCTGCGAACAGTAGATAGTGATACCTTCACTCCTGCCATCTGGAGGTTGTTGCTGATCTCACTAACAGTTGTTTTAGGGTCTTTCTTTACAGCTCTCACAATGTTTCTGTCATCAACTGCTGATGTTTTCCTTGGTCTACCTGTTCGACGTCTGTTACTTAGTACACCAGTAGTTTTTTTCTTCTTCAGGACATTCCAAATGGTTGTACTGGCTATGGCCAATGTTTCTGCAATGGCTCTGATTGATTTTCCATCTTCTCTAAGACTCACAATTGCTTGTTTTTCACCCAAAGACAGCGCTCCGGTTTTCATGTTGTTTTCACCTCTGAATACAGTCTGCATAGACAAAACCTATCTTACCCAATCTGAACCTGAGTGTAGACATTCAGTGGTATTTATTGATTGAATAATGTATGTAATAGGACACACCTGGGCAACAAAACACACCTGTC
Source organism: Hypomesus transpacificus (assembly GCF_021917145.1). NCBI lineage: Eukaryota > Metazoa > Chordata > Actinopteri > Osmeriformes > Osmeridae > Hypomesus > Hypomesus transpacificus. The sequence continues at coordinate 15,792,449 of NC_061068.1, read as the reverse complement.
AGTCATATGTTCCAATACTTTTGCTCACGTGACAAATGGGTGGGTTCGAACAAAAAGGTGATATTTTCTAATTTGTGCATCAGATCCTGATGTAAATACCTGGAAATAAAAGCTGAAACGTTGATCTCTGGTTTCACATTCATCTTTTGATGTCAAGCCCAAATGTTTTCAGTCTACAGCAAAAATAAAGGAATTGGCCTCACTGTTCCAATACTTTTGGAGGGCACTGTACATATATCCACGGTGAAACTTCCTGCAGCAAAATAAATCTGTCGTCCCCCCGTCACAAAGTCAGGGGGCGGGTCAAAGCCTCTGTGGTTCAACTTGAATCGACTGCTTTTGACTATTCCAAGGTGGCAGCACCTTGTGCGGACTCAATGAATGAAATATTGAATGCTACAGTGGTCGAAATGTTGGCGGAAGCTGAAGAGATGGAGGCACCTGCCAGTTCAGTTTTTTTACATCATATTGAGAGCTTCGCTGAAATTATAGGAATGATATTGGCCCTAACTGACACAGACATCAATGAAAATGTGTTCACGATCCTCAGGTAGATGATACAGCATAGGGGTGGGCATATCGATCTTAAGACCGACAGTGGCCGGGTTGGGAAACCCGGCAACTATCGATACCAACGTTGGTATCAATAGCCTGATTGATAGCGTGATAAGATCGATACTTAAGTTTTATTCCACACTGAGTACACAACTCCCTTTACATCATAGTGGTTGTGCAAACACTGTCTAACTTTGCTCAAACTCACTTTGCCCCTCCACTGCTTTTCTAAGCCCAAAGTATCGGTATTGGCAATACTGGCCCTGTATTTACTCCTTGGTATCGGATCTATACCACATCGTGCAGTATCGCACACCCCTAGCAGCTGTAGAGTGAGGCGATAGAGGATCCCTCTAGCTTTAAAAGAGCTTGATCGACTGGTTGAGCCTGCCTGGTGTGTAATACTGTTCATTCACCAATCAGAGGCTTTGACCCGCCCCCTAACTTGGTGACGGGGGGACGACAGATTTATTTTGCTGCAGGAAGTTTCACCGTGGATAAATGTAAGTATAAATACATAAATGTAAGTATAAATAAATAAATGTAAGTATAAATAAATAAATGTAAGTATAAATGAATAAATGTAAGTATAAATGAATAAATGTAAACACTTGAAAACGTAAACATATATATATATATACACACAAATACATGTAACATTTATATATTTTGTGTCATTTATTTAAGCTTTGTGTTATATAATTATTTATTTATCCAAGTATTTATTTATTTAGTTTTGGCCCCTATAATCCTCCATACTGCTCGGCCAAGTCATGTTAATGCAAACAAACCATCCGTGAGACTGCCTAAGCTACAGATCGAGAAATTTAACGGAGATGTTAGTGTATGGCAGGAATTTTGGAGCCAATACGAGACTGCTATTCATAGCAACAATGCACTTTGCAAAAGAGAAAAGTTGACCTACCTGAAAACGTACCTTACTGAAACGGCTGCAAAGGCAGTAGCAGGACTCACACTGACAGACAGTAACTATGACTCTGCAGTTGATATTCTCCAAAACAGATTTGGAAGGAAAGATCTCATTGTAAATGCTCACATGTCAAAGCTACTGAATCTCACTCCTGTAAAGAAATCATCTGATGTCAGTGCATTAAGGCAGTTATATGATGACTGTGAAATTCAAATCAGAAGCCTAGAGTCATTGGGAGTGGTATCAGACACCTATGGCAGTATGTTATGCCCAATATTACTCCAGATGATGCCAGATGACATGGCTCTTGAATACAGCCTTCAAAGAGGAGATAATGATGAGTGGAATGTGCCTAATGTGCTGAAGTTCCTGCAGAAAGAGGTTCAGAGCCGAGAGAGAACCTTACAAATGATGAAATCATATAACCAGAGAGAAAATCAGATTGCTTACAAAACCTGCAGTAAATCATATTCAGCCAATGATATGAAATTAAAGAAACCAAGCATGACATCTGCAGCTGCACTACACATTGCTGACCAGAAAATGCAAAACTGCCTGTTCTGTGATGGCGCTGAACACAAATCTGAAAAGTGTCCAGACCACCCAGTGTCAGCACGCAAAGAAAAACTGAAGAAGCTGGGCAGGTGTTGTGTGTGTCTGGGGTCTAAACACATCGCCAGGTTCTGCAGGTCAAAGGGCATTTCATGTGTCACATGTGGAGGCAGGCATCATGCAGCCATTTGTGAGAAAAATGAGTCATCCCCGCCTGCTGCGTCTGCCAACATGGACACTGTGATTTCCTCAGTAATTCCCCAAGCAGAGAAAGGCAAACCTGACACAGAGAACACTGTGCTGCTACAAACCATCAAGGCATGGGTCGTAGGGCCCACAAGCAGGAAGATGGTCCGCTGCTTGCTAGATGGAGGCAGTCAGGGGAGTTTTGTACATGAGAATGTGGTGAAGACGCTGCAGCTACCTGTTACTAGACAAGGGACACTTACTCTTCACACATTTGGCTCCTCTGCTCCAACAACGGTTAGTCGCAACATAGTTAAGCTCAGCTTGGAGAATGTCTGGGATAAACAGCAGAGAATTGAAATAAAGGCAGTTGCGACCCCCAACGTGTGCACAGCGCTGAGGAAAGTGCCTGGTGAACATATACAGAAAGAGATGAGAAGAAGAGGTCTACAGCTAGCAGACTGTGCTGGAGATGATAAACCTGAACTTTCTGTGTTAATTGGCTCTTATTATTACTGGTAGATAGTGTCAGGCAGAGTAGAAAGACTGACAAAAGGTTTAGTGGCACTGGAGAGCACCTTTGGATGGGCAGTGCAAGGCCCAGTAGCAGTGTCCAGCATGACGGAGACGACATGCATGCATATTCAGCTTAGTGAGGATGCACAGATTGACAAACAGCTGCATGCATTCTGGGAAATTGAGTCCTTGGGTATCACGAGTGACAAGTCTGAGAGCCCAGAGGAAGCAGAAGCGCTGCAGCGGTTCGAGGAAACTTCCATCCTGAAGGATGGGCGTTACCAAGTGGGGTTGCCATGGCGTCAAAATCATCCTCCACTTCAAGACAATTACCGCATCGCAAAAAAGAGACTTGAGAGTTTGAAATGGAAACTAAGCAAGGATGTCACACTCTACAGCAGATACAATGAAGTTGTGGAGGACTACTTAAAACAAGGAATGGCTGAGGATGTGCCAAGGGAGCATGCATCACCACAAGGCAGTCAGACATATTACTTACCTCATCACGCTCTATTGAGGGAGGATAAGGCGACAATAAAACTGCGAGTTGTGTTCGATGCTTCATCCCACGAAGACAGAAGTCCCTCACTAAATGACTGTCTCTTAACAGGTCCAGACTTGAATCCAGATCTGATGAGTGTTTTAATCAAATATAGACTGCATGAAATTGCTTACATGGCAGACATTAAGAAAGCTTTTCTGCAGATTTCACTCTCAGAAAGAGACCGAGACGCCGTAAGATTTCTGTGGTTCACAGGCCCACCAACAGAGGAGAAGGACGTGAAGATGCGCATGCTCAGAATGACGAGGGTGGTGTTCAGAGCTTCATCAAGCCCATTCTTACTCGCAGCCACCATCAGGAAGCATCTGAGACAGTATGAGTTAGAACACCCACAAGTGGTAGAAATCCTCAGCTCCTCACTCTATGTGGATGACTTCATTTCAAGTGCAGGTGAGGTGACAGAGGCACATACTGTGACGACAACAGCCAAGAACATTATGTCTGCTGCAGGCATGGAGCTATGTAAATGGATGACAAACTCTCCTGAGCTCAAAGAAAAGTGGCAGGAGAGCTTGATGGATTGTGCTGTGCAGCCAGAACCATACGGGTCCGTGCTCAAGGTGCTGGGCTTGGTCTGGAGACCTGCCACCGATGATTTTGTGTTTGATCTCAGGGGGCTGCTTGATATCCTGAAAGAAAGAGAAAACACGAAACGAAGTGTTCTGCAGTCTTCTGCTCGCATTTTTGACCCGCTAGGATTCTTGACTCCCTTCACCATCAGAATTAAGTGTTTGTTCCAAGAGATGTGGGAGAGAGGGCTCAAGTGGGACGAGGAACTGCCGCCTGATTTGACGAAGAAATGGCAACAGTGGTGTTCAGAGCTTCCTCAACTGCACCAAGTCTCAATCCCACGATGGTACAAAAGACACATGCCACAGCAAGACGGTCAAGAGTTAAAGCTACATGTATTCTGTGACTCGAGTGAAAGAGCTTACAGTGCAGTTGCTTACCTTCAAGGAGAGACAAAGGAAGGAGAAGTGACCATAAGCCTGGTTGCATCCAAGTCCAGAGTGGCTCCACTCAAAAGGATGACACTGCCGCGCCTGGAGCTAATGGGTACTGTCAGAGCAGCCAGGCTGGGGAACACCCTCATGAAAGCACTGCAGCTAGACAAGACACAACTCAGACTATGGACAGACTCAATGATAGTGCTGCAATGGATTTGTGGTTCTGCTTATAGGTGGAAACAATTTGTAGCGAATAGAGTCACAGAAATCCAGTCTCTAACTGACCCCCAGTCATGGTCTCACGTCAAAGGGAAAAAGAATCCAGCTGACCTTCCCACCAGAGGCCTAACTGTGCAGGACCTGAAGCAGAGCACGTTGTGGTGGAGTGGACCTTGTGTTCTGATGTCACCTGATCAGTCAGAGAGCACTCAGGAAGATGTTCAGGAAGATGAGGTAAGGTCTGAACTCAGATCGAAATACCAGATTGCTGTACAGCTTGTTAATCAAGACTTAGACCTTTTAAACCCTGTTTTATGTCTGGAGAAGTACAGCAAACTAAAAACAGTGCTCCGGGTGACAGCCTGGATAAAGAGGTTTATCACCAACACCCGCTCAAGCACAAAAATGAGTGGTGAACTGACAGCAGAAGAGCTGAATGAAGCTGGGAAACATTGGATAAAGGTGAGTCAGAACCAGAGTTTCAGCTCAGAAGTTGATCTGCTGAGAGCAGGAAAATGCCCCAACACTGACTCCAGAATCCGAGAGCTAAAACCATTTCTGGATGAAGATGAGCTGCTCAGTGTGGGAGGAAGGCTCCAGCATTCTGATCTCTCTTACAGAGAAAAGCACCCATGGATTTTGCCCAACAACCACAGATTCACAGAAATGTTGGTGCAGTATCAACATGAGAAGATAATACATGCAGGTGTACGAGACACTTTAGTGCAGACAAGAGAGAAATATTGGATCTTGAGGGCACGACAGGTAGTGAAGAAGGTTGTCTCCAGATGTGTACTCTGCAAGAAATTCAAAGCAAAGGCTGGACAGCAGACTACTGCACCACTGCCAAGGGACAGAGTAACAGAGTCACCACCATTCGAGACCACCGGTGTGGACTTCGCAGGGTCACTCTATGTGAAGGCACAGAGCTCTATGACCAAGGCGTATATAGCACTGTTCACGTGTGCTGTAACCAGAGCAGTGCACTTAGAGCTGGTCTCAGATATGTCCACAGAGAACTTCCTGCTAGCGCTGAAAAGATTCATCTCAAGAAGAGGATTATGCAAGGTAATCTATTCAGACAATGCCAAGACGTTCAAGAGAGCCGATCAGGATCTGAAGGAGCTCTGGAAAGGCATTAAAGATCCCCAGTTACGAGAGTTCTTCTCAGAGAAGGGCATCACCTGGCGGACACCCCACAGCCTTCTCTGCTGAAGGTCGGAGATGTTGCACTCATCGGCGAGGATAACACCCCAAGGCAGAGCTGGAGGCTGGGAAGAATTGAGGAACTGTTTCCAGGTCGTGATGGTCTTGTGAGGTCATGTGCAGTTCGCACCAGTTCAGGGACTGTTCTGCGAAGGCCCATCCAGCTTCTGTATCCTTTGGAAATTGCATAAACTGTTGTTTATGGGGGGGAGGATGTTGAGAATTTATTTGTTACAATAGATTATTCACAAAGAAAGGTTAATAATAAGTTAACATTAAGATTGACAGTTCATGTGTGAAATACATATTTGGTTAAAAACAGACAGACAGACAGACAGTTAAAATGTCATTTGGGATTTGTATTGATTGGGACTTCATTAACCAAGATGCACTGATTAAGTGTAATGTGCGTGATACATGCAATGTACGTGATACATGCAAAGGTTTATGTTTTGGCGCGAAGGCCATTTTGTTGATTATTGCTGAGCAAGCACATAGCACACACTGTATTTTAGGCTACTCTTTTATTTCAGTAAAACGTCAAAATAGAAGCAACGTCTCACTTCGTTATTCATAGAGTCTAAGAAGATAAATGTACAACAACAAGACAGTGATTGGAGGTGTAAGGAGGTTGTCTGGCTGATTACCTTCGACTGCAAAGCTCCTTATACCTGGAAAATATAGCTGGTTTATCCACTTTGTATTGATGACATGGTTGTAATACCAAACACAATATTCTTTCAAATGAATAACATATGTTGTACATGTATGGTCTACACCCCCTGTTGAGAAACCTGTTTTTTCCACACCCCACTACTTCAGATGAAAGTTTGTGCACAAAATACTTAATATGAATTACCAACAATAAACGAAACATGGTTTTGTTATTCTTCGAAGTCCTTCAAGTAGGCAACAATAACGCTGCTAGTTTAAGAGCATTATTCAAACAGCCTCTAGGTGGCGCCTTTGCGACATGAAACAGGTGGCAATAAAACTTGGTTTATTGATCAAATAGAAATGTCACCTTTCTGTCTAAAACGCATCGTTTTGGGAGAGACGGCGCTTGGTATCCATGGTGTACTTATAGACATATCATCATGACGTCATGGGGCAGACAGGGATTGTGACGCGCTTTACCAAATTATAAGAACTCGTTACACAATCAAATCAGTCATTGATGCTCTGTAGACAAGTAGCGAAAAGCGTTTGATTCTACTTTTTCCTCGTTGGTAAAGTGTAGTGGAAATGTACATTTATTTTAGTATTTCCTATTTTCTTCCTCGTTTGTCATCTTTAAAGAAACATGGATGAAATCCCAAAGCATTAACAACTTTGGCGACTTAAACAGAAGGTACGTCTGGTAAACCTAAAGTAAATAAAACAATTTAGACTGTTGAGAAACATCGACAAAAATAATTAGTTCTGTCATTTAAAAAAACAAATCAGTAGGTGAATGCAGTGTTCAGTATCGTTAATCATATCGACAGGACATCACATGATAGTTCCAGATAATCCTCAAATGCAGAAGGCCTATTAGACAAGGTCAAACGCAAAGTAAATGTCCTTGCACATTTCCTGTTTAACCAAACAATCTGTCGAGCACAGGTCTCAATCGATTAAATGTCAATCATTATTACTTTTATTATATTACTGTTACAGTTACTCTATTCAGTTGCTTGTTATTGGGAAGCAGTATTTTTAAGCAGTATTTAAGTACGACCATGGTATTGTACGTATAGTGTTACACCACTCCAAGACACTTGGGTGTAGAAAAGTTGAGCTCTTTATTACCTCCAACAGGTACATACAGCAACATTCAGAGCACAGTAATACTTTCAACTGCCAAACTGAAGAAAAGCATTTTTCGAACCACTCAACCTGTGCCGTGCTCTCTTTTTTCTGTGTCTCGTCCGCACCAGCGCCACCTTTTGGCGGAGATGTACAGACAATTAAATCCAATGTAACTAAATCAACTAAACATATATTAGAACAATTCTACTACTGTTTTAGACAGTTCAGCCAACACTTGTTCAAGTGCTACAATAGCACTGCTTTGGCATATCTGTTATGTGTGGTGTAGGGGCTGAAGTCTGTCTGTATAGACAGTAGGCCTAATGTTGATAATAACTTAACCAATACTTAAAATGAGTAGGAATGGTTGTTTATTTCTGTCTATTGGGCCCAGGACATACTCCCACAGGTTAATTTATTCATACAGCCTCTAGGTGGCGCCAATGCGGCACGAAACATATAGATGGCAAGAAAACTGGGTTTATTGATCAAATAGGAATGTCACCTTTCTGTCTAAAACGCATTGTCTGTGTCGGGAGTGGTGTGACATTATGATGTCATCAGGCAGACAGGGATTGTGACGCACTTTACAAAGTTATAAGAACGTTACAAAATCAAATCAGTCATTATGCAGGCAAGAAGCGACTACTTTTTCCTCATTAGAAAGTTTAGTGGAAATGTATTTTTATTGTGGACATTTATATTTATTTGAGTATTTCCTAGATTATCATCTTTAAAGAAACATGGATGACTTCCCAAAACATAAAAAACTTTGGCGGCCTAAACAGAAGGTAAGTCTAGTAAACCTAAAGTAAATAAAACAATTTAGACTGTCGACGAACATCGACAGAATACTTAGTTGTTTAGATTTGTCTAAATTGTTTCAGTAGGCTACTTGTGCGTTTGACAGTTGTGTTTCACAAATAGCCAACTTACCGTGATTAATACTGTAGATCTTTTTCATAGTCATATTTCATATGTAAAAGTCATATTTATTTTTCTAAAAATAAAATGATTGTTCAAGACACTCGCTGTATTTCCCTGCTAACCCTTCTCACTCCTCCTTATGTTTGTGTGTGCTTGTGTATGTATGTTTTCAAACGTCTGTATATTTACGTGGCGTGTGTGTGTGTGTCTGTGTGTGTGCGTTTGCGTGTCTAGCCTGCTTGTCTCGCTACCGTCCAGTTGCCCCCCTGTTGGCCAGAGCTGGGGCTGAAACTTCCTTCCCTGCTGTTCTCAGACAGGAAGCTGCTGTTCTCAGACAGGAAGCTGCTGTTATCAGACAGGAAGCTGCTGTTCTCAGAAGTTCACAAACCCCTCCAGGTAGGAACAAACATAGATATATGAGGGAACACATACCTGGAGAGACTCAACACATTTGACACTTTGTTCATGTCTGACACATTGATCAAAAGCAACATACAAATAGTTTTGCATTTAATAAGAACAGTAGATAATAAAGGTTCAGAAGTGAATAAGTCTGACAGTATTTCAGTGAGTGGAGCCAAGGGACTCTATATTTTATCAGTTAATATCAGCATCATCTCAAATACTATATGCTAGTGTAGAAGTGCAATAACAACAATATAATCATGTCAGAACTTGGTGCCAAAGCTTCCTCGATGCCCAGAGCCCAGCCGCAAGCGCAAGGCTACCAGGAAGGCTGCAGGAGCTGAGAAGGATACAGGGGCCAACAAGGGGCCCCTGCCAGAGTCTTGGAGGATTGTGGAAGAAGCTGGAGCTGCTTATCGTTCAGCCCTGGCTGACGAGCTGGCAGGACTAGGCATGGTGGTGAGTAGAAGGCCCTAATCCACCTCCCTGGGTACTCCAGACTCCAGCCAGGCTCCTCCCCTCCTCTCTATCTTCCTCCACCTCTCCTATATCTCTGATACTGGCTCTGTTACTGTGCCTTGCTAAGTCTGTTTCTTGCCTTAAGGTGACTGGTGGTGCGAAGATGCTTCCCATCCCCCAGACCAGCTACTGTGAGTCTTTGTTCATTCATGTATCAACATTTAAATGATCACCTTCTGTCAAGAGAAGGGATCCACCAATCACATTGTGACTCTGCTCTTCCTCTAGGTGTTCTTCCAGCAATCAAAAGTTCCTCTCGCCCAGTGGAACCAATCAGAGCATCGGCCTCTGAAACACTCGGGCCCCTGGGCTGCAGAGCCACACCAGATGGAAGGGAGAGTGCATACTCCTCTCCACCTCCGTCTCCACCTCCGTCTCCACCTCCGTCTCTACCTCCGTCTCCACCTCTGTCCCCATGCCGACCTGAGGTGCAGTCTCCAGGTTCTTCTCCACCTTCGACCTTGAATGACCCCGTGACCCGGGAGACCACGCCCAGTCTTCTGTCATTGGAGGAGACTGGGGACGAGCTTTCTGTGTTGGAGGCCATGATGTCACATCCGTGAGTGCTCTTCCAAACGCTCCCCTTTAGACCATTGTCCTGTTCAGAATAATGTTACGATGTGTCGTCACTTGTCATTGTACTGTGAAGTGATGTCAAACGTCAGTTCTTGTTCTCGTTACAGTCATTGGAAAATCATCAACAGGGTCCTGTTGAGAAAGGTAAATAAAATGTTTACGTGAATTGCTTTTACTCAGTCTGACAATCACCACTTGTATCTGAATTGCCACATCACATATTTTTCTCCCTCCCTCCCTCCCTCCCAGAACAAGAGCGTAGCTGAGCTGCAGGAGCGCTCGAAGGAGGTCATGCAGTGGGTTCTCAAGGTGACCAACGAGGTGGTCCGGCCCGCCATGGCCCTTTACCAGGTCCTCCACATCCGCAAAGACCAAGATGGCCGCCCGCTGTCCGCCGCCATCTCCTACAGCAGCTGTGACTCCCACAGTGACAGGTCCTCTTCCGCAGGGCTACTGTCCCCAGCCAGGCCTGTCACTGGCTCTCTGACTGGGATGGTATGTTTCAACCCTGCTGATTCTCCCCAGGACCAGGCCTCTTTTCTGGGCTCTGCCCACCCCTACGTCCCCCAGGGTGTTCTGAGAATGATCTCAGAGAGGTTCCACCCTCTGCTGATAGGAGGGCAGGGATCCAGGCCCCAGAGCAGGCTGCTGGGTGGCAGGCCTCCGATGTTGGACTCTGATAGGCCCACAGAGGAGGACATCCTCGTCTGCCGACACAAGGGAGAGGATGGAGATGGCCTCCTTCCTCACTGGCAGTGTGGCGGAGGCAGAGGAGATGGAGGAGGCGATGGCTCCGCCCAGCCGCGTGACATCACCGACCCTCTGCTCCCTGAAGGAGAGCCTCTCTGGAATCCTGGCCCGCCACGCCCTGTTCCAGAGCCCGGGCGTGGTCCCCACGGAGGAGAAGCTGGAGCTGGTGAGGATGGTGGGGGGTTTCCTCCAGGAGATGGAGCCCACAGAAGGAGGCACTTCCCTGGACCAGCCCCAAAAGGCCTACGAGGCCTCCCTGGTCCAGAGTGTGGCCACGGCCTGCAACGTAATCCACAACGTCCTGAAGAACTTCCACGCAGCCCAGCAGCTGATTGGGCAAGTGGAGGTGGCTGACTTCCTGCAGCCTGGAAGTAAGACCTTCACCATGGTGGTGGAGTGTGTTAGCCAGAGCCTGCTAGGAGACGTTGCTGTGGAGCTGGATGCCCTGAGGAGGAGGAGGAGCCTGGAAGCCAGCAGCAACAGTGGGAGGAGCAGCAGGAATCAGGAATGCCTTCCTCTTGACCACCGGGCATCCTGCAGCGATGCGTCCTCGGACGGCAGTGATAGAAGCAGTGACAGCAGCAGTGACAGCAGCAGTGACAGCAGCAGTGACAGCAGCAGTGACAGCAGTGACTGTCCCTCCCTGGACTGGTCCCGAGGGATGACGCCGGGCCCCAGGCATGGGGTTGAGGGTAGTAGGAGATCACAGAGCAGGTTGAAGCCCTCCTGCAGCCAGGATCAGAGGCGCGCGCTGGAGGCCATTTGTGAGGTGTTGACTACCCAGGCGGGAAGTGACCTCTACAAGACATGCAACGACCCACAAGAAAACATGGTTGTTGTCCGCAAAGGTAGAGACATTTTTTTACCTTTAGATATAAAAAATGTTAACTATGCTTTTGTAAGACATGCGATTGTAAGAAAGATTTGTAAGTATTGAGATCTGCTGAATGACAGTGTAGTTCAAGTAAATAACTATAATAATAGTATTGTAGTTAACAGACAAAATATGATATGAAAAAAGTAAGGTTAATCGCTATAATAGTAATAGTGTAGTTAAAAGTTAGTTTTCTTGTGCCAGGCCTTGATGTTGAAGCCATGGCCAGGGTCTGTAACCTAGCCAGCTCCTCCTCTGAAGAGCAGGAAGTGACAACCGGAAGTCTCGATCCAGAGTCAGGTCTCACCAGCCAGCAAGTAGGACAGCCTGAGATGGATGAAAACGAAAACGCTGACTACCCTGATGATTTCCACGAAGAGGAAGAAGGGTCAGATTGCCAGACAATTGCCAAGGGTGCATTGATCGAGGAAGAAGAGAAGGATGAAGATATTGGAGCTGCAGGCGTCCCTGAGGAGGTCCAGGATCATCCCTCTCTACCCGTGAGCCCCTCTGAGACCCCCTCCCTCCAGCCCGGGGAGGTTCTGATCCAGGAGAAGGTCCTGATGCCCCCCCGGCCCAGCGCCCTGCACCACCAGACCCTGCATGACCTGCTACACAGGCTGGTGGGACGCCTGGCCTTCCAGGGGCCCCTTCGTTCCTGCTTCACCCCCACCAACTCGGAGATAGAGTCTGTCCTCTTCCAAGACGTGAGCTGGTTTCTCTGGAACCAGGCCGGGATCGGCCTCGTCCTGGAGCACGAACCCCAGAACCCACTCTTCGGTGGCGCCGACGCCCTAGACGCCATGTTTGATGCGACCTACGCTGAGCTGATGCTCTGTTCCGATAGCAACAGGGCCCAGGTCCACTCCGCCCTCCAGGGAGGGGCAGGCATCGTCTGCATGGCCGAGAACGTCGCCACGGTGATCTGCCGTCACGCCGAGTTTTGGCGCCCTTCTGCCGTGTCGGGTGAGTCTCCTGATTTGGAAACAGGTTGTGAGGAGAAGGAGAGCGCAGAGGACTCTGCTGGCTTGGAAAAGGCCGGTGGAAGTTCCAGCCCCTTCACATGCAACAGAAGCTTGGATGAAAGACTTGAGATGGAGTCTGCTGGCTTGGAAAAGGCCAGCAGACTCGCCTACTGCCTCTCATCCTCCTCCACTTCCCGGTCCTGCTACTCCTCCTCTTCTTCCACCTCTGTTCTCTCCTCTCCTTCGTCCTCCAAATCCTCCACCAGCTCCTCCACCTCCAGGGGCTCCATGGATCAGGCCCCTAGCCCAGAGGGACATCATTTGGGAAAGACCGACACCCCCGTCCTCCAGAGATGGTTCACACTGGTAAGCTGAAAAGAACACCACACACTAGCACTAGGTAGAACTGACCTGAGCTGAGTCAGCGATGAGAAAGGACGACATGTGACAATCTCAATGAATCTGTGTGTTTGTTCTCACTTCCCAGAAGAAAGAGAAGACCTTCTTTAAGGATGGACAGAATGTGGCTGCCAAGGGAAGAAAGACAAGCAGAATATTCAAGACAAACAAAGTTTCTCCCCTTAGCGCTGAACGTGAGATCCTGACTGCATATTTGCTCATTTAGGCTTTCCCACTATAGTTGGCTCTCCCACCATTTCACACACACAGACTTGCACACAAACACTCACACACACACACACACAAGCATACAGATATGCACACACACACACACACTATTTTTAAGTGAAAGGTCACAGTGCTGAAGTTCTGTGTGATGTCATACCTTGTTGTGTGATTGTGTTTCCTGTCCAGGTCCAGACCTTGGGGAGTCCTCCATTGCTGGAAGAAAGGAGAAGAAGAAGAAGAAAAAGTCTTTCAAAGCTTTCTTCCGGGGGATCACTACAGCTCTCTCCAGGGCTTTCTGCTTTGGCTGCGTGAAGGATATTCACCAGTAGAGAGCGCCACCTGCTTAGTCAACTGGCTGGCAGAGAAAGAGTTGTCTGCATGTGCCAAAGTAAGATCTTTTGTATTTGAACTTTAAAGCAACACTGAACCCTTACTGGGTGTAGGTGGGCTGAAGATGAAGTTCAGTTATTGACATTGTAATAAAACTCTTGAATACAAATCTTTTCAGCTATTTTTTCATGTGTTAATGTTTAGGTTGGACTCTGCTGATTATCATTATCAGGTGAGTAGTCAGGTGCAATGTCTGCCCAAACCATATGTCCCTACACATACACACCTTCTAATAACGCCACATGTATGGCAGATCAAAGTCAGAACCTGTATGGACACTAGGTCAGGCCTGCAGCGACATGAGACCAGCATTGGATCTATTGTGTTTCCTTGCGCTAAGAGAGACAGGATCAGTCAACAGCATCTCTCTCTCTCTCTCTCTCTCTCTCTCTCTCTCTCTCTCTCTCTCTCTCTCTCTCTCTCTCTCTTTGTCAACAGCTCCCATGAATGTCTCACTTTGACACACGTATTATTTGAATATTAGGTTACTTACATAAACACGCACAATGTACTTCCACACCATTCCAGGGGGCTGTTGCACAAAAGTAGAATAAAGAAATCCAGGATAACTGAAAAAGCGCAGCTGGACTTAGTGTGATCCGCTCATCGCGGCTTATTCGCTTGCACCTTTGCCAAACCAGGATGAGAAGGTGAAGCTATGTCAATTCAGATGTACATAGTTGGGATAAGTGCACCTTCACGGATTTCTTAAATAGACCATAGTATTGATCACAGATTGACTGATGCAGAAATGGAGAAGACGCGTGCAGCATATTTTTCACCCGATATAAGCAGCAACTAATTACGGAAATTGAAGCATAGTGAAGCATATAAAATGTAAATGTTATTAGACAGAGAGAAAAGCCTGGCAGACAATCGCGGACCGACTGAAAGCGTAATGATTGAAAAATATCTACTTACTAAGAAAGTTGTACTCTGTAATTGCTTTTAATATGCTTGTTTTATGTATTGGTTGTATTGCTGTATCTGTGTTTATGTGCTAAATGTGCTGGTTTTACTGTAAAGTGTCTTTGAGTAGCCTACCATGTAAAGCATGTGTAAATAAAATGTATTATTATTTATCCCACTTTGCCTTAAAAGTGAGCAGAAGGAATTAATGGGAAATGTCCCCTAAAGACTAGGCCTAATTTCAAACCCTTATTCACAATGTAAGAATATGTTTTACAACCATACACAAATCTCTATAAGCGGTGTCTGATTCTAAATGTATTTCTACAATTATGTTCATACAGAACAAACATGACTGGATAAAAAAGATCCTGGCAACAAGTCAAGATAAAATATAAAAACATTTTCCAGGCTGGTAAGTGCCTTAACAGTTTGTAAATGGTATGTACAAATTACTTACAAGATGCCTGCTACATATTCTGCTACAGTCTGGTGGCAGGAGAGTAACTGTGTCGCTGGACACACAAGGACTGCAAGTACCTTGTATGAAGAGGGCAGTTTCTGCAGGTGGTCAGTAGCTGTCCCACCTTGAATCCCTTACCTCACAGGCCTTCCTTGGTTTAAAACACAGTTACTCTCCTGCCACCAGACAAAGATCCAGTGAGTATTATTCATTAAAAGCACATGGCTTGGTACATCCTGTCAACACAAATTATATTCAATATGGCAGGGGGAAGGAACTTCTGCAGTATGGGAAGGGGCTTCTGCAGCTGATGATGAGGAGACTGTGTCACTGTACTCCAGAAGGCCTGAGGTATCATGTAAATCGTATGAAAATGCATATTTAGCCCGTAATGGATGAGAAGTCATTTCAGATCAGTTTATTCTTTGCTCCAGAAGGGCAATTTGTATGCAGCAAGAAGGCATCACATGAGAATATACAACTCAAACCACACAACAATTTATACAATAAAAGTCAGTTATATAGCACTCATAATATATATTTGTAACAGGATCCAGACGCAGTAGGCTACAGCCTGACAGCCAGCCTGGCAACATAGTAAGTATGGGCTAAAGGAAATCTAAATCATGCACAATTCCTGCTGTGCTAATCAATGGGTGGTTTATAGAATTCACAAACTGTCAGATGTCTCTACTCAACATCTGAAAAAGCTAATTGAGCTGGCAGATGCACAGATTGCTGTCGGTAAAAGTTTCCAGGATCTAGACCTTGGTATTGAAATCAAGAAGAAAACACTGAGGAAACTGTATCTGGAGATAAAGAAACTAGAAAAATACGTGACTTCAATCCACACTTAAGCATATCTGTAAAACAATGTATTAACCTCTCATGTCTGAAAGCACGTCTCAATATCAATGCTTCTTCATCCAAAACTTAGTTCAGAAATGGGCATGCCATGGTGCAGTAAGAAACACAGGTGAATGGGACTTTATACACTGCTCAAAAAAATAAAGGGAACACTAACACATCCTAAATATGAATGAATTAAATAATCTCATTAAATAGGCTACTTTTGTCTTTACATAGTTGAATGTGCTGACAACAAAATCACCCAAAAATGACCAATTATCAATGGAATCAAAGACAAAGTATTTTATTAGATTATTTTATTTATTCAGATCTAGGATGTGTTAATTTAGTCTTCCCTTTATTTTTTTGAGCAGTGTAGGCTATATCGCCTTCATTACTGACTTCATTGAAATCACAGTGGCAACTTCATCAAGCATTTCTAAACAACTGCAATAGTAGGGTTTAAATTAAACTCGTGACAGCAATAGTGACAAGTAATGCATGTTAATAAAAAATAAATAAGAACACATTCAGAAGACAGCGAAATAACGGTTAAAAACGTTTATTTCGGATATGAGCAGCAGCTGATTTAACACGAGACTCCAGACTTAATCTTAGCCTGGCTGTTAGCCTGCTCGGGAGTAGGCTAGCTGCAAAGAATACATCTCCATGGTTACTTGGCTGGGTTTAATTCAACCTGCTTTCGTGCAACCAACTCAAAGCTAAATTCATCCAGGATAATTTGCATATCCCGACTTAATCCCTTAACCTGGTTTCGTGCAATAGCCCTCTGTTATTCACTAGCCTGCACTTATTTCATGCAATGCATTTCATTATGCCGGAGAAGCACTCATCTTGCCAGTGGATTGTTTGTGGACATTTCGCTTTCATATGACTCAAAGCTGTGGGCTAATGCTTGGACGATATCACCTCCTAGTGGAAATAACTGAGCAAAGCAAAGCAAATGAAACCAAAAGGCTGCATGTTGTACACGGGATCTTTCACTTTTGGTGACGTTTGGAGGATACATGTTCTTCAACTTCAGTGAAACAATTTCTTGGACTTTCTGAGGATCCATATTTGCTCTTTGTTTAACTTGTTTAAATACTAGCAACCATAAACCGACTCCGTTGCTACTGAGAAAAGAACCTTTCACCTGCCCCATTTATACTCGCTCAACTGTGCTGTACAGTACTGTGTGAAATGACTTGAATTGATTGACTCCTATGATAAGTGGCATGATATAGAAACGTGGGCACAGACATGATCCTACTTCTGATAATCATGGCATGGTAACCCTAACAGGTAACCAGCTGTTTTGGATGAACCCCAAACCAAGTAACCTCCAAAATGACCTGAATGTTAGATGTAATAATTGTTTATAGAACTTCACACCAACATGTGTAGTGCTATCACATAATAAAGACAATATGAGGGCATTACATGAGTGTTGTGTGTTTGTTTGACATAAAATACAAATGTATGTATCATAGAAACCTCACAAAGTTACGTGGACGCTGGTCACAAATACATTTGACACCTTCAGTACTGTTATTTGGGTAGAATATTACTACATATACAGGCTACTACGTGATGAGTAGCCTACATTCGGGTAGTGTCTACGGTAACTAGTTGATTCAGAAGAACCAAAACAACATGTTGCCTGAAGGCCAACGTAGTTAATAATTTGTGACTGAATTCCTAATATTCTCATGTGCTTCAGTAGCTCGCGACGTAATGCAATGAGCGTTTCTGGGTCCTATCCTGATTGGCGCGCAAGACAGCAGAAGACAGGGGGAAGACAGCAGAGCATTAGGGGATTCGTAGCGGTGAATGCGCTGTATAATACCGGCGGGCCAGCTCTAGTAGTAATTTGGTCTCGCGAAGATTTGGCCCGCGGCCAGAGTTTGACACCCATGGTGTAGAAGGACAGAGTGCCGGCTGGCCAGTCCAGATACACTCCTACTCTGTGGGAGCTGGAGGGGGGGACAGGTATGACAGTGCTTTTATTATTGTGCCAGGCAGAATAACTGTTATGAAGACAGGGTAGAAGGGAGAGGACAAGAGGAGAGGAGAGAGGGGAGGACAGGTGGAGAGGACAAGAGAAGAGAGAGGGGAGGAGAGGAGGAGAGGACAAGAGGAGAGGAGAGAGGGGAGGACAGGAGGAGAGGACAAGAGGAGAGGAGAGAGGGGAGGACAGGAGGAGAGGACAAGAGGAGAGGAGAGAGGGGAGGACAGGAGGAGAGGACAAGAGGAGAGGAGAGAGGGGAGGACAGGAGGAGAGGACAAGAGGAGAGGAGAGAGGAGAGGAGAGAGGGGAGGACAGGAGGAGAGGACAAGAGGAGAGGAGAGAAGGGAGGACAGGAGGAGAGGACAAGAGGAGAGGAGAGAGGGGAGGACAGGTGGAGAGGACAAGAGGAGAGAGAGGAGGACAGGTAGAGAGGACAAGAGGAGAGGAGAGAGGGGAGGACAGGAGGAGAGGACAAGAGGAGAGGAGAGAGGGGAAGACAGGAGGAGAGGACAAGAGAAGAGGAGAGAGGGGAAGACAGGAGGAGAGGACAAGAGAAGAGGAGAGAGGGGAGGACAGGAGGAGAGGACAAGAGGAGAGGAGAGAGGGGAGGACAGGAGGAGAGGACAAGAGGAGAGAGAGGAGGACAGGTAGAGAGGACAAGAGAAGAGAGGGGAGGAGCAGACAGGTAGAGAGGACAAGAGGAGAGAGAGGAGGACAGGAGGAGAGGACTAGAGGAGAGGAGAGAGAGGAGGACAGGAGGAGAGGACAAGAGAAGAGAGAGGAGGACAGGTAGAGAGGACTAGAGGACAGGAGAGAGCGGAGGACAGTGATCATTGTCCCGTCTTTCCAGGGACAATGAAAATACGTCTTGGAGGGTTCAACATAGACATAAGGACGACTGCAGGACAACAGACCATAACAATGTAAATGTATACAACTGTGGTTCAATAGCAACACGTTTAAACACAAGACTGGGTAAACAGATCATCACATTTATCTTAAAATTCCATAAAATATGAACAATCAATTTACATTGCAAACGCTGCTATGTGTTATGCATTGCTCCAGTGCACGGTTGGGCTTCGTCAAACAGTGGCTGTCCATCATGAGTAAACTAGTGTAGTGCAGAGTGCAAACCACATTACAGTAACACAAGAACCCCCGATCTTGCAGTCTATGACACCTCTCACAATGCCACTGTCTTTCTGGAGGAGCTTCAAAAGGGTTGATACAGACGCACTGACTCCTCGGTGGGGAGAAGAAATAGGCCAAATGGCCCACCTTCCTCAACCTCTCTCTCCTCCAGAGAAACTCTGGATTATACACAGGATTTATCCAAAACAGACATTTAATGGATTCACAAAATCTCTAAAAGACAATACTGCTTAATTAAATAATGTATGCTTCTTCTTTCTTTGCTGTGTTAATTTAATTAGATGTTTCAATGTAACTTCCTTTCATGTTATGATAAGTCAGTCAAACTTGGTATCAAATGTTTTGTAATATACAACAACAAAAACCACAATGTGGTGTGCACATATTATGAAGTATATCCAAGGTATAACCTTTTAAGACCACAGTCTATAAATTACATTTACATTCATAATCACACCTATCTGTGAACAACACCCAGGCCAAGGACCTGACCAATGAACTGTTTTACTTGCCTCAAGACAGTTCCCCTTTATTCAGAGTATAAAAACAAACAACAACCAAGTGGAGGACAGAAGGAGAGGACAAGAGGAGATCAGAGAAGAGGAAAGGGAGGGAGGGGGAAAGGCGTGGGGTGGAGAAGAAGAGGAGAAGGGAGGGTGATAGAATGAAGAGGAAACGAGATGAAAGGAGCAGAGAGAGAAGATGTGAGGGGGAGGGACAAAGGGAGGAGGAGGGGAGAGGGAGGGGACAGGAGTGGTGAGGGATCTGCTCCCATATACATCCATCTTTTTATCCTCCTCATGTTCCCTCCACATTCCATTTAACCTCCCCTTTTCTTCCTCTCTCTATCCTACCCCTCTCTCTTACTTCCTCCACTCTCTTTCCCTTTTCTCTCCTCATCCTTCTCTCTCTCAACCCTTCATCCATCCAGAGAGGGGAAGAGAGGGATGGAGAGGAGGAGAGGGGAAAGGAGAGAGGGAGGAGAAGAGTGGTAATGTGTTATTGTCTGATGTACGGATGTATATCTGTACAGGTTTAGTAATGGCTACTGCAGGGAATTCAAGTGGCAGAGAAACTATGTTGAGTTGAGCTCAGTCCTGTGAGGGAGAGAGAAGCAAACCTCCCTGAGGAGTCACCAGACTTCCTGAAATGATTATTTAAAATATTTTATTAATCATTTTCAGCAGGCAGACCTTTCTTCAGGTCAGTATATATGCATGTTACACCTAACACATTACACATAGTTGAAAACCAAACAATACAATAAAAGCACAAAAAAAAACGTTTTCAATTGTTACGTAACATAATTAGAATATTTATCATGTTACAACATCGTTTTAATGAAAATGATTACAAAGGTTTACTCTGTTAATAAGAGAACTATGCAGTGCAGAGAGGAGTGTTCCATGTGAACTAAAACAGTTTATACTTTGTTTAAAAATGTGTGTCCTCTGAGGACAAGTGGACAGGCAACACACCAGCGTTCACATCATGCATCTCCAAGGTGTCCCAGATGACCACTTGGGTTCAGATTTTGTTTTTACAGTCTACATCACTTCTATCGTGTGTCAGCGCCATATTCGTTTTGTGTGGTCTAGCTAAGAAAACATAGTTTCAAAATGTTAATAATTAAAATAATGTTAGAAAAGCAGGGGCTTTCGATGACTTTCTTCCCATGACATCCTTGTAGGGGCATCAGGTCACATTATACCAACACTATAAGAGAGACCACTCATGCTTTAAAGTATATCTAACACAGTTGCTATAAGTAATGGGATGAATGCATGATTTCAGATTTTATTCTTCATTGGAACTTCTTTAAATCAGACAATATTTTTGTCAAAATCCTTGATAAATTCATGTGACTCACAATTTCAATAATAAAGGTTTGGAACTTTGTTCCCAGAATACAATTATAATAGAGTAGATCCACTACACTACTGATATTGCAAACAGGAATATCAAAGGGAGGGTAGGCAATGTTGTTGAGATGCATTTGATTTAGTGGTGGGCCGTTATCGGCTTTAACGTTATGCGTTAACGTGAGAGTTATCGGCCGATTAAAAAAATATAGCCGTTAATCTATTCTCAAAGTTGGGTTGGGAGGTGGGGCTATACTACGCAAGCTATGATGACTTTCACCTTGATATTTTAGCGCGGATGTATACTTAGCCGAATTGCACTGTAGGGGGCGAGAACGAGTCTTCGAACCTGTGTGAATGTCTTGTGTATGAAATTATCACATCAAACGTGACGTGCTAACATGGATGCAGCTATGAAGCCGCCTAGTTTGCTTCAGAGAAAATGTATTTTTAAGAAGCTTCCCAATGGAAACCTCGACAATTGAGGTTGTTTGCACCTTGTGCTATGCGGAATTAGTTTACTGTAGGAGTTCTTCCAGTCTCAAATACTACCTAAACGCAAAGCATCCCTTAGCTAATGCGGAAGATGCCAGACCAAGCACTGATGTAGCGCAGGGGAAGAGTCGTCGTCAAACTACCATGTTTGAGTGCAACCGAGGCAAGCCCGTCAGCACAGCTCTATCAGCCAAGCTAACTAATCGAATAAAAAGTTAATAAACACAAGTACATCTTATTGAACATCATTTATTTTCATCACCAATTATCATAGTAGAACAGCTTTCTCAAGCAGTTTGTGATGCATTTTGGAAACAGGAGATAAGCCCCTGGTCTAATGCACCACCTGGCTTGAGAAACCCATTCTCAAAGACGTATTTTAGTCATTATTTGGGTAGCACACACATTTTGAATGCCTTTGGCGGAATTCAATTGAACCATTTTAATCTATATTAGCGCCAAGATTACAGTGAGATTCATTTAGATAAAAAATTATAATCTATGCCCACCAATAATTTTGTCATATTTGCCGAAAGTAACTTTACGTCTTGATAGCAACCAATATATCAAAAGGTTTGACAGTAATATGAAATCATTCCAACATCTGTGGGCGTCGCAATACTGTAATAAACACGACCAATAATTAAGAGGTACCCTGACTATTAATAGGACGGGATACTTGTCTGTGTACCTACCTGTGAGAACTTTGCCCGTGCACTCAATGCTTGCTACTGTAGTTTTGTGGCTTTGAAGGGAGGAGGTGGGATTATTTGGTTTGAATCGTGTCGAAAAGAAGTAAAAATAGCTAGCTTCGCGCAACTTGCCTACCCTGCCTTTAATGGAGAAGAAAAACATACTTCGGGAATTTATACTTAAGGTAACCGTAAATATTTGTTTACTTTTTCTAGATGTTCAGTTTTTCTGCTTCTGATTTGTGAAGACATCTCTGACACGTTTACCCCATGTGCTGAGAACACCTGACATTTTGGGAAATGTTGCAATTGTCCATTGCTTTAAATTATTCTGTTCATCAGGGAGGAGTTCCTCATTATTAGATACCTTCTTAAGCAACAATGCTCCTTCCCGGCATCTCTGTAATTCCTGAATTCGCTCCAGGAATCCCGGCTTGCATTCTTGTTTCTCAGACTCAATCATCAGATCGATGTAGTCAGGGGCAGACAACGGGTTTGGTCGAAGGGCAATTTCACCAAGGCGTTTCTGAATTTCTGATAATTTCTGTATGTCATCTAACACAGTTGTTTGTGTATGTCTGTACTCGTCTTCCAGTTGTTGAAAAATTTGAGCTGCTGTCACAGTTTCACCGCATGCCTTTTCATACTTGTCCTTCAGATCTTGATAAGTTTTTTTCTCTTTGATTGTGCTGTAGACGATCTTGTATGGAAAATTGGAATGATCGCTCCATTGGCATTTTCCTGGGCAGTTAGTGCAATAGCCATTCTTCATTGCACAGCACATATTTTTGTCACTATCATTGCCATAACTACAGTCGTCATGGCAAGTGAAGTTGCAATTTATGCATGTTGTGGTGTGGATTCCAGTTTTGAGTGCAATTTTTTCTACATTGAGGGTGTCCACCTCATAGTCAAAGTCTTTGTTTTTCTCAGCATGATCCCAGTGGTTCTCTAATGCCTGCTGTGTCTTTTTTAACTCGTCCAGATTTACTAGCCCCACTTGGATAATTGGTTGCAGTCCTTCCACAGTCGTTTCCAGTTTCTTGCGCTCTTCCAATACCTCCTTGGTCAGCTGCAGGCTTCGGGGTTCCAAACAATCTAACTGGGAAAACAACTTTTGTATGCTGGCAGTGCCCATTTTCCAGAACATTTCATCGAAATGTCCCTCTTCATCCTCATCATCTGTTCCTGCCTCATTAGCAGCAAACAAGGCTGAGTTGTTGAATTTGAGGCAAATAGGAATGCCATTTTTGTTTCGGGCACATGGAACGTTTGCTTCTTGAATAGCTTGTAACACCTGTGGAACCTTCCCATCAGCAAAGGTAGCAAGAAGAACAATGTTGTGTTCCATGTCTTTTCCAAAAATGGAAAGAATCGAATCAAAAATGTACTTCTGAGTTGCAGAGAGTCGTGGCAAAGCGGACTGGACCACAAATCCCACAGCATCAATGCTACTAATGCCATTTGTAGCACAAAATAATTGTCTCACCATGTCAACAATTTCTTTATCTTTCTCAATGCCTCTTGTGTCCCCAAATCCAGGGGTATCTATTATAGTTAAAGAAAAGTCAATTGCAAAATCCTTGCAGTGACTGATCTGATAGGCTGTAATCTCAGAGGTCTGACTGTGATGCTGTGATTTAGTGGACTCCTTAGGTACCAATTCAAATCTGACTGAATCCTCTCGTTTTACACCCAGGATATAGTTGATTATCGCATTGATGAGTGTTGTTTTCCCTGAGCCGGTTGATCCCACAAGCATTATGTTTTTGTGTTTTCCCAAAGGTGATGAGCTTCCAAAGCAACATGTACGACAAACTCCATCCCTGTTAACAGACATCTTTAGATTGTAAATCTCTATGTTTTTGTCCTTTCTGGATAACTTGTAAACGTCCAACTTCTTTGCCTCCTTCCATCTGGCAATTCGCTCCATGGCTGTGGGTTTCTGTGTATGGGTTTCTCCTGCAGAGAAATCAAATTTTTAACACTGGCGAATACCAACTGGAAAAAGCTTCTCTTGAATAATTAAGATATGAAACATGGTTTCAGATTGAGCAGATCACATGAGTTTACACAGATCACTGAAAACAGCCTTATTGATTGACCTGGCACCTGCAATTACTGTTCGCCTCATCCCCAAACAATGTTGACAAACAGAGATAGTGTTGGGCGCCGAGGCAGAATTATTAAATATCTTTGTCACTGTGATGTGAATGAACTGTGTGACTCCTTATCAATCAAGTGGCATGAGCATGGACTCACCCAATTGACTGAATGTAATAAATGTGAGAATGATTGCTTTGAATGAGTGGATAACACTGGGCAGACTCAACAGAGGGGACATCTAACTTTTAATAATTGCATTTTCTTTTTGTCAGTTGTTAAAGCCAGTGAGTTACTGCACACCATGTGACAGTTACTGATGTGTTTTTTTTGTATCTAGCTAAGCGTTAAAATTAAAAGAAAGTACAATGCATTTAACACAAAACACAGTTTAAGGTTATACCTGCTATACAAGGAAGCAAAGCTTGACGGGCTTGCAATGTTAACAAAGGTGGTTTTTGTGAACATTTCTTTGTTTTTATGTAACTATGTGAGGTTGCCACACGTCCCCTTTACCTCTTGCACTCAATAAGATATGAGAACCCTGTCTACCCTTTCACTAGTATTTAGAATTGTAGACAAGCAGCAATACATGTAGTTCAGTCAAGACATTCACGTATTAGATTTGAGCATTTATTAATACCATGACATGGACATAAGTTTGATTTTGGCGGAGTGGATAATCTAAAGGAAGCTCTCCCTGGCTCCTCGATGCTACGCATGCATACATGACATATGAGGCAGGGAGCAATAGAGATAGGATCCCCCCTGATGGATAGAACACACAAACAGCTTGGGGGAGAAGGGGACGGTGGAGGGTGGCAGCAGCACTGATCATACAACAACCGGGGTGAGTGTGTGAGTATCCACGCGCCCTTTTAAGGCCGTCTTATCGTGCTACCACAGATGTGGTAATGAGCAGATGATAGGCACTGCCCGATTGCCCTGCCTGAACTTTTATTGTATGCTTCTTCATAAAGAAGTATGTATACATAAGTATACATACTAATTTAAAATATACAGAAATATCAGTTGTAAGTACACACATGAAAACTTTTGTATTTTTCCAAATATGTGAACGCTTGACACTAGTTTAAACAATAGGTTTGGAGGTTTGATACAAACTACCTCAGCTGGGGCAGCCGCAAGCACACTTGCAATTTCTCCAGAAATGTTACCCTCTCTACTTCATATTGGAGCTGGCATTTTCACATTTAGTTGTTTTTACAATGTTGGGGCATATAAAGGTGCATGTAAATAGATTTATTTGAGCCTATTGCCTTAAGTTCTAAGCTGATTCTGTCTGACGTTGACTGTTTTGATATTCAATTTGCTGTTTGCTGTTGTTGTTTATAATATTGCTATATATAATATATTTGATGGGAATTACTACTGTAGTTCTGAGGTGAGTGTTTACACGTTCACCATATGTCCCAAAATTGTTTTTATATATATATTTAAGCAATAAGCCCCAAGAGGCCGTGTTTTGTGCTGATTTTAGAACAGGTAAGGGGAGTTGTTAGGCACGACGCAAAGCAGAGTGAAGAAAACACCATTACCTGTTCTAAAATTCGATGCGCAGTAATATGGAATGTTAAAGAATGTTATTAGGACAACCTGTAAGGTTATGCAGGATTTTACAACGGCATGGAAAGCGATATAGCCAATCACAATCCAGGATGGAAACAACCAGTTTTAGAAATATATATACACATTGTGTTGACTAATTTAATCAGGTTTTTAAATATTGATGAATAAAACTAAGGGGGAATGTATTGATGACCAGCCCTAATATATGAGTCGGATGGCTGAACGGTGAGGGAGTCGGGCTAGTAATCAGAAGGTTGCCCGATCGATTCCCCGCCGTGACAAATGACGT
The DNA here is from genome assembly GCF_021917145.1 of Hypomesus transpacificus. NCBI lineage: Eukaryota > Metazoa > Chordata > Actinopteri > Osmeriformes > Osmeridae > Hypomesus > Hypomesus transpacificus. Next base: position 15,766,533 of record NC_061068.1, on the reverse strand, counting down.
TGTGTCCTTGGGCAAGGAACTTCACCCTACTTGCCTCGGGGGGAATGTCCCTGTACTTACTGTAAGTCGCTCTGGATAAGAGCGTCTGCTAAATGACTAAATGTAAATGTATACATTATTTAACTCTAAAACCACCTAGATGGACCAGGATAGCTCATACATTTTGGTCATCTTTTCAGAGTGCTTTGAGTGCCGCTAAGGTAGTAAAGTGTTATATAAATACAGAACATTTACCATAAATGTTGTCCTCATTGCGCAGGGAGAGGGATTCATCCACAGATTATGTAGTCATTTTTCTATTTATGTTTTATTCTAAAAGTGTGCCAACAAAGTGAATGGGGGCCAAGTCTGTGACTTGTGACATCTCAGTGTACCACCAGGTGTGGTACACTGAGATGCTTTCAGATGGGGATAGTGCAGCATTTAGGGAGGTGGCACCGAACCCTGGGCATGAAATTGTGACACTGGAATGTATCAATTATGCTCATACGAAAACTGGGCCACATACAATGATTAAAAGTCACATGACATGAAAACTTCACTTTAGGAGGTTATTTAACATTAATATGAGTTCCCCTAGCCTGCCTTTGGTCCCCAATGTTGCCCATTATCAACCAGACAATCACTGGGGAATCTTTTGAAAAGATTTCTTTAAAAAAAAGCATATTACTGAAAGTACTAACAGGCTTTTTGATAGCTTCAACATGTAACCTTTTTGGCTGAAGTCAGAAGGAGCTTGGCAGGGGCGCGGCAGAAATCTGGGGGGGCACAGCCCCCCCCTAGATCCGGCCCTGGCTGTATTGTATTGCAATCAAAATTCGCACTAATTCTACAATTCAAAATTCTAGTGTAATTCACCTAGTCGTTATCTCAGGGATTATGTTAGCCAAATACTGGGTATTTACCACCCATAAATATACATATGTGCTAAACGTCTGTCTGATGGACAGGGCCGATATTGGACGGGCCGATATTTTCGGAGCTGGAAAGAAAGACGTAGGCTACTAGCAGTCATCGATATTGCCCGCATAATCATACAGTATGAACAAATATTGGGGGGGACAAATCGTCTATCTTTGAATATTTGGGGAGACGTGTCCCCCTGTCCCCCTATATGATTACGCCATTGCAAGTACATGAGCCTGGTATTGGGCCCTATTAAATTAGGCTTTGAAATTGTGAGAAAATCAGCAGTCTTCTCTGCTTGAGACTGGGGGGGGCGTGTTGCCTGAAGGAGTTGAAGCTCCGACCCCTTGCTGGAAGGCACCGCCTGTCAAGTACGACCCAGATAATGGACGCTACGTCAAGCCGAACAAAACAGTATAGAACTAGAGAGGGTACACTTTCAGATGGTTGCAGATGGGTCCGTTTATTATGAAACAAGCCGAACACCCTTTGAAACAAGCTATTCTAACAATGTTGTCAACAGCAGTATTTTTCAGATGGAATCGTGATTCAAACAGTACCATTTAACTGAAAATATTCCCCCAAATACATAAATAAGCTTGATATTTATTTAGGGGGAAATTACTTATTCAAAAGATGTTTGCTGGAAGCGATCATTGTCAGTAAAAAAGCCCTGCGTGGAGAAGCTGAATTGTCCTACGAGCTAGCAAGCTAGCCTAGCTGCTGTTGTAAGCCAAACTAAGGTGCAGTTGCGGGTGGAGGGAGACATCCTGAAGCTAGCTAGTTAGCTGATGTAGGCTACAATGTCAATACAGCAGGTGTCGTAACTGAAGTGGAGTTGGAGGACCTCTTTTGCAAATGAGCTCCAGGCTTTTATTGCGTTTCACCGGGTGAGGAGGAGCCATGCAGTAATCTGACGTAGAAAGGTCAAAATGACGTAGATAGATAATTTTCTGGCTCCGCCCATTAAAACATATTCTGAAAACGGAAGAAAAACTGACCGTGGTTACATGGATTTGAATTACTGGCTTATTTGGACTGAAATAGAATAATCCCTTTCTTGGAAACACCTTTGTTCGAATAATTGTGGTCCGACTGCGATCCGATTGACACCCCGAGATAACTCGGTACGAGTCGGTTGATAATTCGGACATCGCATGCTTGTAAACGGTAGTGATGGGAAGTTCGGATAATTTTACTGACTCGGTTCTTTGAATCTCGTTCAGTAAAATGAACAAATCTTTTTTCGAGTCTTTCGTTCATTTCAACAGAGGGGGGTTGCTCAATATTGTTTTTGTAAATTCCCTGGCCTAAATACGTCCACTGTAAACATTTATCATATTCTCATGTAGGCCTGCATGTAAACCAGAAGATACTATTTTAAAAGAAATTCCTGGATTAAAATAATGCATTATGACAGTTTGTATGATTCAAAATGGTCATTTCACACTAGCATTTAATTATTGCGGCAAACAATTACACTGCACTTAACTGTAAGTGAAGTACAAAAAAGTAAAAATAACAAAACCTGTAATTATTACTTGTGAACGAATATCATTCACGTCTTACTAAACCTAGTTGCACGAAAGTGAACGAGGTAAACAAATCCTTTCTGTTTCCTGTCTTCTGAGCCTATAGAGGTCACGTGAACAATGATCCAAAGACCGAGGCAAAATGAACGAATCATTTCTGTTTCCTCTAGCTAGCAGTACTGAGCCTATGCAGGTCACGTGAAAAACGATCCAAAGACTCGTACCCGGCAGATGAACAAATCGTTCACCTCCCAACCGTGTCTTTGGATCAATGTTTTGTTCTGCTGACAACCGAGTCTTCGGATCAATGATTCGTTCATCTGCCAACCGAGTCTTCGGATCAATGATTCGTTCATCTGGCAATTCTCGATGTTCCTTCGGCAGCGGCATCTTCTCTCCATTATCAATCTAGCCAATAGCGACGTTTGCATTTGCAGTACTCCGATTGTCATCATGCACAAAATGTAGAGGGACGTAGCTTCACCTTCCTCTCCGTTCGCCATCTTTTTTTAAATGCTGTTGTTGTTGGTAGTGATGAATAGGTCAAGCGGAAATGGCTGTATCACCACTAGTTGTAATATTGATTCGCTTTATTCACTGCCATATATATTAGGATAATAGCAGTTGTCCCAAAAAATAGCATTGTCCGAATAAAGCTAGATTCGAATTGATACCATCATGGAAACTTACTGAGTGTTCTGCGGTCTAACTCCACATTTCAGTGCGACAAAGTTTTCACGCTTTGCAAATGCATTCAGGAACTAATTTCACACTTATATAATGTACTGAGAAGCAAATCATGGAATTTGCTTTACAGGATCTTTAAGAGCATGTTTTAGAAACACACAGGCTCGGAGTGGCCATCGGGAGAATTGGGAGAATTCCCAGTCTGCCCGCTCAAATATTGGGCCGGCAGACTTGCCTGCTTTCTCTTAGTTTTCTTTTTTTTTTTTATATATATATATATATATGTATATATATATATAAAAATATAGGTCTTAAGTTGCTGTGTGACTTATGAGTAAGCTAATAGGCTACACTATATTTTAATTTAAATAAGCACATGATCAGACCGTGCATTAAACAATTTAGTTTTCTGTTGTCAGAGCATGCTCTCCTTCTTAAACACAAGCGTGTACCAAGGTTGTTGCCATGGAAACAACCCAAAACCATAATTTAATGTTGTGGAGGGAGTTAGCGAGATTGAACTAATGCGACACAAATTAAATGGATGGAAAAAATATGCTAGGAAGAGCTGAATAAGGCAGGTAAAAATAGAATTGACACTTTATTTATCTAGGTTCCACCACGGTGAGAGGAGGTGGGGGGTTGAGGGCATGGGCCGGAGCGGAGTAGGGGTGTGGCTTCTGTGACTTGAGCCCCGAATCTTTCGGGTAAAATTTGGGATCGTAATTTTCGGCAAATATAACAGTATGTCTAACGTAATGTTTATAATTACTATAACGTGAAGTGATCAATAAAGGGAGACGAATGCCAGAGCTAAAATGTAGCCTATGCTTCAAATGACGGGACAGAATATAACTTGATCGATTACACACAATAAAGGCAAATTGCTTCACACAGTAACAAGTGGCTGTGATCACCTTGTGATCATTGTTTTTTTTAAGGAAACTCAGGTCATTTGAAATCAGCAGATCACTTCTTAATGTTTTTTATCACGGTATTGTTGCAAGTGTCCTTTTTTATGCTGTTGTTTGTTAAGGTGGCAGCTTGACAGTAGAGGACAGGAACAGGGTCAACAAACTGATAAAAAAGGCAGGATCCATTATTGGTATGAGCCCTGATTCTCTGGAGGTCATCACGGAGCAGAGAACCAGGAGGAAGCTTAGGACTGTCCTGTCACATGACGACCACCCCCTGCACTGCACTTTTGTTAGAAGTGGAAGGAGCAAACGTCTCCTGTTACCAAAGTGCTCTACAGAGAGATTCAGGAGGTCTTTTGTTCCTGCAGCAGCTAGGCTTTTTAATCATGACTGCTGATTTGATTTGATTTGATGTGATTGTATTACTGCACATTGCTCATTTGCACATCATAGTATTGTTATATTGTTATGTATTCCCTGTTTTAACCTTCTATTTTTACTGTGGTAGTGGACCACACTCCCCCTGTGACTATGCTTGTTTTATGTTGTTACTGTATTCCTGTTTTGTATGTTGTACAGACTATGGTGGCAAACCAGTTTCCCCATTGGGGATCAATAAAGTAAATCATCATCATCATCATCACCTTTGGGCAGTTTAGCTCTACCTTGAATAGTTAGAGATGAAGCGCAAACGTTAGCTGCGCTGCTGCATGCATCGAACACATGACATTCCAGTAACTTCATTCCATTCTGTGTGTTCAAATGCTTCTTCATATTTGTTGTATTTCCTCCCTTCGACGAAATATACTTTTTACAAGCGTTACATGTGGCGTTGTTGTCATTTTGTCGTGTGAAATACAAACAAACTTTAGAACGCTTCTGCTTAGTTGCCATGTTTACTGCAGTCTGAATAAATTATAAAAAGTTTGCGCACGCGCAACGGCACAGAGAACCGTTAGCAGAATCGTTAAAGAATTTGGCTGACGATTCCAAGGAATCGGTTAACTGGGAACCGGTTCTAAACAAGAACCGGTTCTCGATACCCATCCCTATATATGAGAGAGAACAATGGTTGTGCTCACCGAAGGCTTGAGCACACCCAATTACTACTTTAGTTCTGCGGTGAGTGTTTACAGTTCACAATGTCCCACCAAAAATATATATACGTACTTTGTGTTAGTAATTAGTAGGGGTGGAACGGTACACTGAAGTTACGGTTTGGTTCATACCGTGGTTCAAACATCACGGTTCGTTACGAGTTTGGTGCAATGGAGAGAAAAGCTAAACAAACCAGGTTCCTCTACAAGTGAATATAGGCGCATTGAAGATGCCATGTAAATTCCGATTGTGTCAGTGATTTTTTTGGCCCTACCTGTATGTGTATCTAAAGGCTGGTTAAGCACTGTAGGGAGGAGAAGTTGACCTTTTCTTTTTGTCTCGTTCCAGTGATTGGCTGTTTTTTTGATCGGATGTTTTTAGTCATTTAGCACACGCCCTTATCCAGATGTGTTATATGCGTTAGCATGTTAGATATATTTCCGCTCACATACCCCACAACTGCTGAACAACGTTGACACACAGTGCTTATCTTATCCACCACTCTCTCACCTGTACTACTGTAACTGAATGGAAAACCGAAGTTCCCAAACTTGCGATCTTAAACAGGCCTGCGGGTCCTCTATCTCTTGTGGGTCGCCACCACTCGGCATACTCGTCCTTAGTGCTGCTAGCTGTTGTTGACTCATGGCGGCACCAATCAAAGGCTTCAGAGCTAAAGCTGGGCAACAGCTAAAGAACACGAGTATCTAACAGTAGTTCTGCATTACATTCATTAATTTGCACGCAAATTTAATTTAATTTTATACCGTGTATTTGTGTAATTTCATGCACCGAACTGTGACACCCATACCGTGATGGTTCAATACGAATACATGTACCGTTCCACCCCTAATTAAATTAGTTTAATTAGGTTTTTAAATATCGATGATTACAAACTTGAGGAAAACGTATTGATGACCAGCCCTAATATACATTATACTGGACCTAAATGGACCTAAATAGCTGGGCAGAGTCAAACGTGGTAAACACACAGAGCCCCAACCTAGGACCTAGTCATGGTTTGATGTGAGCTGAGATAGTAATGCTAGCTAAAATGTATTACATTTATTTGAGCGCAAAATCTTTTTTTAAGCTGTATGTCATACAAACACAACTCATATATTTATATTTGCGAAAATTACAACCCACATTTTAACCTAAAGATTCAGGGCTTTTGAGAAAAAGGGGGGGGGGGGGGGGTTCCATCCCCTCCAAACCAGCCAAGATAAATTAGGGTATTGCATTTGTGTGGCTGATAATATTTTTTTATAAAAATTCCTACACTAAATATAATACATCATGACAGTTATTATTTTAAATGGTAATTTACCATCATGCTAGCATTTAACTAGAGAGGGTATGATTTCTGTGTAAATTGTGGGGTGTGCTTACGTCGGTTGCAAATGGGTTATGTATATCTGAGTCCACACATTCGTAGATATAGGCCTACATTTCAACTATATGGAAACAGATTATGAGGTTAATCCGATTAAATGAGCGAAAACGGGGCACAGTTTTCCCTTATCTGTCCATATCTTTTTAGTGCTGCAGACGGGAGAGAAATGCCTGTGCAAGCTAACTAGTCTAGTTAGATCGAAGGGCAGTTTGTAATACTTAGAATGTACTAGCTACAATGGTAAAACCAAACCAAACTTAAAATGGGCACTCGTTAGCCATTTTCCTGTAAGAGACCTTTGTGAACAGATTGACGAAGTTTAGGCTGTAGCATTGAAGTTCAGTTTAGTAGTGAGATAGTTTCACCTATTGATAAGTGTAATCACAATGTAATCACAACAGAGTTCCAAGCGTCAACAAATGCAAAACTGACCACTGAGGAGACGCCGCTGAGAGAGAAGAGGGAAGAAGACTGCGGGAGACGGAGGTTGTTTTGCACTGTAACCCCCAAAACAGTCCATCAATAGCTCACCTGGTGCTGAAGGCTTGATGACCTCGAGCATGTTGGTCTGCAGTGCCTGGGGACTGGTCGGCTGCCCGACCGAGCCCAGGAGCCTGTAAAAACACACAAAGGGAAGAAGACAGTTGAACTCCATGCGGAGGAGGAGGCACACGTCAGAACCCCGTTTGTGGAGACGACAACACATCCTACCCCTCTTTCCTGGGCTGGCACGGGGGGGGGCGGCTGGATGGCAGAGGGGGTGTGGTCGCTGCTGGTGCTGGCCACGTCCGATGACGTGGCCGTGGCAGACCCCAGCCTGGCTGCCCGGTCGTCTCTCTCCTTGATGTACTTGATGGTGATGGCAAACTCAGTGGCAATCTCAGTCCCCAGCTGCAGCGTCTGTCTCCTCAGCCAGTTGACGAATCTGAAAAAAATTGACCTGAGTTAGTTAGACCTTTGCCTAGGAAAATACAGTCAGTGGTGTTTTTTCAGGAGCAAACAGCCTTACTTGACTTTCTTCTTGTCCTTAGAGTTGTACAGGTCCTTGAGGAGCTCCCCCTTGTACTGCCCGAAGCCAACGGAGGATTCACCACCCCCCCTCGCCACGGCACACGCCTCGTGGAACCTACAGAAGACGAGAAGGTTTAGTTTCTGACACGGGCCTGGACACAGGATAACCCCAATTCTCCTTAGACTCACTTGAGTGCCTCCACAGGCTCAGGGTCTTCCCCCCCTGGGAGATGACTTTGGCGCATGCCTCAGCCTCCTTCGCCGTGAGCACTCTGGCTACGGGCGGAGGTTTGGGGATGCTCAGGGCCTCAGGGTCCCCCTTGGGGACTCTACTTGTTTTTTTTCTTGATTTTCCCATCTAGAAAACAACAGACAGTTAGCTGTCTATTATTAGTCCATCTAAAGTTGCTGTCGTGAAACTAACCCCCTTTTCACAAACTGAAAAACTCTGACAAGGCAACCTTCAGAATGTGTTACAGCACTAAGTAACCTATAGATTGATCATTACTGTGACACATGAAACGGAAAACACAACTTGTAATTAGCAAAAAAGGACCGCCTCAGTAATTTACTTGGCGCACCCAAAAAGTGCTTTCCCACCTAACCCCGGCAAATGATGACGACATCATGTGAAATTTGGCAGTTCCATCAATGGTTGTGTGCTGAAGGTGCTGTCATTACTTGGAATGCAAATGTAGTCAGGGCTCTGAGAAAATCCCTTTGTTACTTTAGTCCCGCATTACTTTTGTCCCGGTTCTCCCCTAGCTTCGAGGTAAAATTAAAAACCTTTAAAAACGTCTAAATGTAGTCAATATTGTTGATATTATTGTGCACAAGTATTTCCTCAGGAATAACTATAAAAACGTATTTCAGGAAAAACGCTTAAAAGGGTTTGTCCTAAGGGAGTGCCGAACATGTTGTCTCTGTTAGGCTTCCTAAACAGCGGAGTTTGCATACAGACGCCAGGGGGATAACTACTAAAGGCCGATTTATACTTCTCCGACTCAGTTACGGACAGACGCACGCATAGAGTCGGACGGATTGGTTGAATTTATAGTACTCCAGCGGCTCTGCGTGCTGAAAGCAATTCACCGCCAGAACAGTAGGTGGCGCTGCACTGCGATGCTAGCTAGGTTATCGAAAAGTCGGAGCAACTTTACAAATTAGACTTACAGCGTTGCAGTGAGTTACACTGGTTTAAAACCACAGGTAATGATAATTTCACCAACAAATCGTTTACTCGTTGTCTAATGTCATAAGAAAACTAAAACGAAAATGTATTTGTGGGGAATGTTTATTTTAATGATTTAAAACAGATGTACCTGGGCAACAGAGGCTAATGTCATGATGGTAACGCTTCAGTGAAATAGTATGTTTCCCAAAGACTGGGTCGCGACCCTCAGGTGGGTTGCAAGAGATTTATTTAAAGAAATAAATGTAATGAATGAGGAAACACCTGTAGTTTAACCCAGGCAGCACCAGCAGTTATGGATCCCATGATGACAAAGTACTGGGTACCGGGTTAGTTTGGGATTTGAAATCGTAACTTTACTTTGGGTATAGTTCTAAAGGTATATGTCGATGTAGACAGTAATATGGACTACGACACCTATTATGTCCGGAAACATGACCTGTCATTTATAACTATAAGCCACTTCACACCAATGAATCATTCAGTAGTGTACAAAGAAAAGTAAATTTAAAGTTAACATTTGTTTCTCGGTAGGCGTGTTCTATAATGTCTTGCTATACGATTATCACCAAGGTCATGAACTCATGACAATGAGTTCTGTGGAAACCATCACGTGTGAGAAAATGGAAAATGCAGTTGTTTGTAAATGTACACTGTCTGTGATACAGTGTTAATTTCGTCGACGAAAACTATGACGAAAAATGTTCGTTAACAACCTTTTTCCCATGAGTAAAACGAGACTAAGACGTGACGAAAACGGATCTTTGAAAATAAAAACTATGACTAAATATATTATAAATTTCGTTGACGAGACGAGACGACACGAAAATGTTGGTGGTTGACGAAGTCACAATACATTTTTTCCCCAAGAATTTTATATTTAGATAGATTCCTCCTCTCTGTTTACTAAGCGCGCTCTCATCTCTACTGCTGTAAGTGGCCAATTCTCGTCAAGTCTCTCGGCCAAGTTTCGCACGAGTTAGAGGCAGGTTTGGGCGAGTGTTATCAACCCATGCAACTGGCAAGATATGTCGTGCTGGTGCTGCTATAACGTACACAGGCAGCACGGCTAATTTAGGTTGTCTGGAAGCATGGAATTAATTAGCTGGTCTCTCAATGCAATACACCATCTTCTCGAAGAGAAGCTCGGGTTCGGGGGAACCCAAATGTCCGGACGGGACGTTTGCAGCTGGCTACACGATGGACGCGTGGGACAATTGGCGTGTCGTGTGTCTAGCGGCGCTTTCCGTTGAGGATGATGAAGACATCTTTATTTTCGGAACCATGATTACAGGCTTTCTGCTGTGTGAATTAGGCGGTTGGCTTGTATATTCGAAAGTCAAGGAAACGGCTGCAGCCATCAAAAGCCCCCTTAGGCTGCCCGACCTGATTGAGACGGTGGGCAGAGCCGTTGGAGCACTGACTGTGAACCTACAGCCGAATAGGGAGTACAACAGGGATAAGTTCGCGGCTCAGCAAAGAAGGTTCGAGGATCTGGAGGCCTTCCTGAAGGGTGGACGTGAAAATTGAGTCGCGTCTACTCGTCTAAACATCTACACCAATCTTATCTACTTTCGGCCCCGTAACCAGCTCAGGCCTTGGCCAAGGCCGTTGCTGGAAAACAACTCCCCTGGAGAGCGCTGGAGCGAGACTATCTTGCTCTTCCCTTCCCACTCCCCCACCATCAACATCTGTGGCTTGGTCTCTACCCGGGTCATGACCAAGGACGTCTCCTTGCCAACACTATCTGCATAGAGAGACTCGGACTGATTGTGGCCTAGGTCGAGGGCGCCAACCCAGACCTACTCACACATTAACTTTCACCTACTAAAGATACCACCACCCCCCCACCCCCATCCAACGCCTTCGACTGCTTTTCCCTGGGTGGCTGACGGGTCTGTGTCCAGCGCCTATTACGGTCGCAGGTCCAGATGCTGCTGGTCTACCCCACCGCCCTTTCCCATTGCAAGTGTTTTTAATGTTGTGTTGTTAATGTTTGTGGGCTTATGTGCTGAGGTTTTCGCCTGTTCCCACACTGTACTCCTCTAGGAGCATTGTATGGGGGTTGCCTTTTTCTCTCCTCCTCTCTCCTCATGTTATGCTTTGATGTAATCTTTCTGGTGGGCGCCTCTGATGGCTGCCTAGGTAGGCTCTCCTGCCAAAGTAAATTCCGTGTCTGTGCAAACTTTCATGGCCAATAAACATCAATTCAATTCATCTGAAGAGGCTACATGGTATTTGTGTGGAGACGTCTGCCTCCCCCTCGGATTCAGCTATGGCTACAGTCGGTGGCTAGCTCCACCGGTACCTCTAGTAGCAAGAATAGGAATTCTATATTCTCCGAGAAACAAATCCCTGTTGTGTACGACAAAGTAAGACGAGAGATAGCTGAGTCATTGAGAAAAACCTTAAAGTAGGACATGAGTTCAATTTAGTGTGTGGTGTTAAATGAGTGTTTACAGCAACTTGTGACTGCCAGTAGCCTAATATAGTTAACTAACATTTTTTTACTCTCAGAGAACACAGCCTACAGCAGGAAAAAAGGACTAGTTTAAGGCAAGGTCCAGGCCTGATGTTATGTCTTCAGAGACTTTGTTTAATATGTGAAGTAAAACCTTCACTTGTTAATTGATTATTTTCTGTCTGACAAAGAAATACATCATTATGTAAGCTACCATTTTAAATTGCATAGCACCATATTCTTTTGCATCGCATCTGATTGAATCACATCTTTTCAAATCACACTGCATCGCAATAGGGGTGAATCGTATCGCATTAGTAGTTGCTTTTATGTATTGTCGGGGGGTTTCTGATGTAAGGTGACCTCAAGAAAGGAGTCAACTAGTACAGGGGTTAGGTGAGGAGAGGAAATAGCCCACGTAAGAAATTCGGTGAGAAAGGAAAGACTTGTTTATTCCCATGCTCGATAATGAGGAGAAGAGTGAGCTGGGAGTCACTCTCCCCCTCCCGTTAAAATGTTCTTTCCAGAGAGGAAGTCAGGTCGAGATGACCTGATAGGGTTGTGTAAGGCAAGGGTTGTGTAAGGACAGCCAATTGAGGGAGGACATCTGTTTATCTTGAACAAACTGTGGAGTCTGATAACTGCCAAATATATTTGTGTGACGTAGAAAGACTGTATAAAAGTTCTTGTCTAACAATACTTGGGCGAACTTCCCTGGCGAGAGAAGTTCTGCGCATGATTTCCAATCTGCCTGGCAAACAATAAAGACAAAGACCTTTGCAATCAATCTCCTGACTCCAAGCCTGTTAATTCTTGCTTAAGAACCACTTTCGAGACCCCAACAATTGGTGACTACCGACGTGATTCGCTACATCTACATTTGAGAAGGTAGGCAATGAAAAAACCTGTAAAGTACCTAATGAATGCTTAGATACGAATCTTGAACTAAGAGAAGGTGAAAAAGGCTTTGGAGAAGGGAACTGGTTGCAAATGTTTTAATTGCCAGGATGTATGTTACCCTGAATGAAAGAAATGATTGAATGTAAATGTTTCTTGCTAAAGCTTCTCTACTGTCGTACTATTAGGCTCAGGCAAGGGGGTCTCCGGCGGCCTCTATTCAATAACCTGAAAGCTTAGGTACAAAAACTACTATGGGCCCCTTTAAAACAAAATTCGAATGAACTGGGGACATTTCTTTAAGGGCCTTTTTTGAACCTAGCAAAAGGTAAAGTTCGGAAGGTCCGGTAAAAAAATCGCCACTTAACCAACAAATGGTTAAAGCGTGTGCAATCAGAGTAAGATGGTTACATCTAAAACAAGGCTGTTGAAAAAGATCAGGTTAGCCAAGGGTGCCAGCGATTCGGGGGGTGCCTGCGTGTCTAACGTTTTTCAACAGACCTCAAGCAAATTATTATTGTAATATCCGTCCTGGCTAAAAAGTTGCACTATTAAACAACAAGTGACAGCAAAGTATAAGCGGCCGCTATTACTTCAGTCGAAAGTGAGTCAGGACTAGCTATCCGAAAAGATTCATCTTAAGACGCGCTGAGAAAACTTGGGTTAGACGGATATCCGTAGATAATGTATATAATGTATGGAGAAATGTATGTTTTTGTGGCATTCCGTGAGATGACAGTCTTAAAAGGTTCTGAGAGTTCCTAAAACAGCTGTGGTAAAAAAGGCTGTTGAGGGAGCGATTAGAACCAGAGACAAAAATCTCTGTTAAAATGCTAAAAAACATATGGAAATGGAGTCAGATAAAAACGGAGTGATAAATCTATTGACTGTTTTTGATATTGACATGTAAAACCCTCTAAAATCAGTGAAACAAGTCTAAAAAAGTGAGAGAGTACGGCTGTTGCGCAATCGTTTCAGACTCGCTTCAGGAAAGCGAGTTGTAAGGGAGGGGGTGAGCAGGGCTGTTCAAAAAAGGGCGTTGCCCTGAGCAATGTGTGAATATCGTAAATCAGCAATAGAAGGAGAAATGAGAACTATTGACATGAATAAAGATGGACGGAAGCCAGTGAACTGACTTAAGTTAGTTGGAGATAACTAAAGTTTTGGACCTGGTAGAATTGTGGACTATGAATGTGCGTGTGCGGCTGAGAATATGTGGGCACACTGATTCTCAGTCTGGTTAAGGAAAAAACGGCCTAATTACCCGTATAAAATTAACAGACAAGCCTAAACTAAGAACATGGCTGATCACGCACAAGAAATGGTAAAGAATGATAGATATGGAAGGTTTAACATAGATGTTAACAAGGTCATAATCCTGAAAAGTTTAATGTTTGCATACTAAGGAGAGCAGTGAAGTTGTGACATAGGAAGCATTGTGTCTGTGTTGGTTTGCTCGGCCCCCACCTTTTTTCATTTGGGACGAGTGTCCTGAGGAGAAGAGGGGGGGGGCCGGGCCCAGAGCAGAGCAGACCAGAGCAGGGAAGCAGTGTGAACTGAACAGAATACAATCAAGTAATGATGGCACATCTTTAGACCAACAGAAGAGAGAACATTAAAAACCAAGTGAATGTATATGATTTCAAGAGAAGTCAACAATTTAAACTAGGATAGGAAAATATCTGTGTAAAGTTTGTAGAAACCAACCAGAAAGGTTTCAAGGGGTTGAATGTTTGAAGTAACTGTAAGCTAAAAATCTGAAAGTAAACTTAAAGGAATGCATATACAAGTTGTCTCACATTCTCTTCTCTCTGAACAGTACAGACGGAGAGGCGAAAATCTGGCACAAGTACAACAAAAGGGTTTACACAGCCCTTTCTCAAAGTGTTTACAAGTAATAAAGAAAAATAGAACTGTGTTTCTGTTGCGTGTGCAGAGTGTTTGCCTCGTTCAACAAACAACTCATTTACATTTACACTAACATTTACATGTACATTAACATTTACATAATGAAAAGATAGATACAGGAATGAATGTATGCAAATGGCATATGTATAAAAACTGGCCAGTAACACTCATATTCTTAAGTTTAGATCTGCCTGTTCCATCCCAAACGCATCATGAGTGTGCCAAAAAGACCGGTAGAGGGAGGAGCTAGAGCTGTCCTGTCACCTGACCAGACCGTGCCAGCTGCTACTCTGCGCGTGACCGCCCAGGAGGTGCTCAGCCTCAAATTCCCTCTTCTCCGAGAACGCCTCGTCGAGATGAACAGGAAATGGGCCAAGCGCACTGCCAAGATGACAACAGTCTGGCCAGAGCACGGGACTTTCGATCTAAGCCTCTGCGACGACATGAGGGTCCTGATCGCCAACCACAGCCATTCTGGTTCGGCCAAGAAAAAACTCAAAAAACGCAATGAGGAAGCTGAGTTTCTGAAGCTGTATGAAAAACAAGGACAGAACTATTGTGATACGGCTAAGGCTTGCTTGCTCGCAGCCAAGACCGATCATGAGACTCAAGGGAGGGCCTCCCCTCCCCCATACGCTAAAGAGGAGAGCGGCTCTGCCCCACCCAGAAAGACTGTGTATACGGGTGAGGCAGAGAACCCAAGATATTCATCATCCATCTTGGCCCAGAACCCTGTTGGACCCCTCCCAAGCCCTGTAATGAGTCAGGGAAGGCTAGTCCGTATCAAGGAGCCTCCTTCATACCATCAAGCGCCCATCCTGGTGAGGGTAACTCAGTTGAATTATGTGCCCTGGACAACAATGGACATGACTGGTTTAATTGCTCGGCTCCCCAATCCATATGAGGGAGCGAGCAGGTGGATTAAGGCGTTCGAGCAAGAGACACTAGGCCACAACATAGCTATCGGAGACATCAAAATGATCCTGGGGCGCACCCTGGGAGCTGGAGGTTTGAGTGACGTCATGCATTCTCAGCATCTGGCCGAGATCCTAGACACTCATGCGGGGGACGGAGACCTTTTCAATGCAATCCGCACAGAAGTCTGGGAAAGCCTGAGAACCCTCTTTCCGGATCGGGTGAGGCTGGAGATGCTCACTGGGGAGACAATTGAGTCATCTGAGCCACCAATGGCATTTATTCACAAAACTTTGGGGAAATGGAGAGCTGAACTAGGGAAAAATCCAGAAGACGAGGTCCTGCAACAAGCAATGTTTCGACAAGGGGTCGTCCGAGGCCTGACAGAGACTGTTCAGGGGCGGTTGGCAGATGTAGTGGGTCTCTATTCCATGCCTTTTGCCCAGTTTTGCGAACACATCACCCATGCCGTGTTAAAAGAAAGGAACAATGAAAACAAAAGGCTGCAGAGTGACCGAGAGAATGCGCGGAAGCTGAACAAACTCCAACTCAGGTCCGGCCTACAAGCAGTACTCGTCGCTCCCCCTGCTGCCTACAGTCAAAACAGACAGTGGGGGAGCGAGCCAGAAGGGCTGGCGCTGGGCCTAGTTTCCCAGTAGCCGTGGCCCTTCGAGAGATGACGTAAGAAGCAGGAGTCACCTCTCTACAGGCCAGACTGAAATGGACTGAGGGGGGGGAGAAAGCATTAACGGATATCAAACTGAGTCTACAACAGGCACCAGCTCTGGCCCTCCCGAACTACGAGAAACCCATCTTCCTGTATGTATCCAATCATAATTTACACACACCACATAATTGCGAATCTTGTTGAACAGGGTAAATTTCGGTTGACAGAGGCACGGGGTTAGGAGATTTAAAGAAGAGGTAAAAATATTATGAAATATGTGAAGGAGTATGAAGAATTTGGGTTGTCACTGACTAACATATTTTTTCTATCCCTTAGGAATCGCATAGATATGAACTATGCGATGGGGGGAAGGGGGATAGGAAAAATTTGGACTATGGTCTCAGAGACAGAGGCAATTTTAAATTGATAATTTAGTTGATAAACAAGTAAAGCACACCCTAAGTAGTAACATTTATAATTTTGATAGTCTAACCTTAGACTATGGTGAAGTTTTGTTAAAGATGTTTTGTAGGAACTAGGGGAAGAAGGGGGGCGAGTGAAACGGGGACACATGAGGTGGATGCAACAGCAATATTGTCATTTGAAATGTGAAACTAAAGTAGTTGTTGACAAATGCCTAGGTGGTTTAGGTTGATAGAACCAGGGTTTATTGATGACATTAACGATGTTTGTTGGCTCTGAGTTAACACCTCCCAGAGTCCACTGCCCGTGCATGGAGAACAACTGGCGAGTAGCAGAGGAAAATAGGGTTTGGTGATGTATGCCTACATCACACACACATTGTTTCTGATGGAGTTCCACAAAAGCTATGACTAAACTAAACATCCTAAGCTTGAAGCTGTTATGACTGTATAGCCATCTCTCTGTCCCGGTTTCTATAAAACTCACCTCCATTATGATGACAGAGTCAATGGGACTCTCCCCGGAACACAGAAGTATCCTGCTCCTGGACTGTATCTAATTCCAGGAGAGGGAAAAGCCAGATCCAGGGGTCGAGCCAGGGAAGGTTCACCAAAGAGGGCCAGCACCAGAGACCATCGACCTCCAATAGCCCCACTGTGCAGCTGCTAAAAGACGTGCAGCTGAGCGAGCAGGGGACGATCCTGGCAGACCCCATAGACCCCACACCCACACTGCAGAATCCCCTTCCCGAGCAAACTGCTCGGTGAGGGAGAGGTAAGTGGGCTGACACGAGATGTTTTAGGACAAGGGGGGAGCAAAGCAGAGTTCATTGCAATATGAATAGCACATGCTGTCACACAGGTGATACACTTCAAGCTAAACCAAACCACAGAAAACCTCGAGGAGGCTCCTCGCAAGAGGCGGGCTTTCAAGTCTGATGTAACGATTGATGCCATAGGTCAGCCAAGGGGGGTGCCCAACGACTTTAAAGCAAGAAATGAGGTGGTGTCAGGGTTTGAGTCCATCTTGCCCTGGATAACGGTAAATAAGAACACTGAATGGATTAATTACCTGTACTATAATCAGCAGCGCTTCATTAACTATACAGACGAGGCTCTCACCGCCCTGGGCCAGCAGCTGTCGTCAACATCAGCAATGACCTGGCAGAACCGACAGGTATTGGACTGGCTGCTGGCGGAGCGTGGGGGGGTTTGCACTCTGATTGGTCAGGTATGTTGCACATTCATACCAAACAACACTGCCCCTACAGGAAGATTTGCACAAGCTATGACTGACTTAAAGGCACTGAGACAGGAGGTGAAGAATAATGCTGGACACAAGACTGAATGGTTTGAACTGATGAGGGAGAGCTTGGGAGATTGGGGGTTTAGCTGGGTAAGAATAGGGATTGCAGTGCTGCTGACCTTATTGGCCATTGTATTGATTCTCTGCTGTTGCATACCCATCTTCCGGTCTCGTGTCAAAACCCACTATGCCTGCCCCATTGTAGCTAAGATGAAGGAGTCGGATGACTCACATGCTTTTTCTCTGTTTAAGAACAAGCCTTCTGCCCCGGACTTGTACCCTGTCCAGGTGGCGGAGGAACAAAGTGGCTGAATGATGTCCCAAACCAGGCCACACCGGGCGATGCCAAATCAATCAAGCCGCTACAAGGCCGTGGAACATCGCTCAATGAGTATACCAAGCACATAATTTTGTTTGTTTTATGAGTTTAATTTTTGTTTTATTAATTGAGTGGTGTATATGTAACTCAGTGATTTGTGCATTAATCAGTGTAGGTTTGTGGAGGACTGCCCTCCCAAACCCATTTCTGTTGAATCATCCATGGTTTCTCCCCCCTTTAAAAGAGCGAGGCCTAAAAAGCCGGGGGGAGTTTTACTCCAGGATCTGATGATACAGAGGAACAAAGGCAATTCTGAACAGATATTTGAGTACTGCATATGTTGTTGTAAACTTTATGTGTGGACTTGATGTTTGATCATATACCATCGTGTTTTTGTGAAACTGTGTTTGAGGGTCTGGGGGTATTTACCTAGCCAAAGGAAGGTTACATACTCACACATACTGCAGGCTTACAACCATATGAGTAGACTGAGCCAAGGTTTCCCTCAGACTGGGGACCTTGTTTACACAACATGAATTTGGACAGTTTCATTACAGATAAACACTAGCTTACTATTCTACCATATACTCGCCTATTACTCAAAGGAATTAAGGGAAATTGGTCTGAGGAGTTTTGTTTTTTTCAATGTTTAAATGTTTTACAGGCTACACAGGAAAATAGATTATGGGAGGAGTAGTGTGGGCAAAATGCCCACAAAGGGGGGAGTGTTGGAGGATTTCTGGTGTAAGGTGACCTCAAGAAAGGAGTCAATTAGGACAGGGGTTAGATGAGGAGAGGAAATAGCCCACGTAGGGAACTAGGCCAGGAAAGAAGACTTGTTTATCCCCATGTAAGGAACTAGGTGAGAGAGGAGGCTGTTTGGGTCCCATGCTCGATAATGAGGAGAAGAGTGAGCTGGGAGAGTCACTCTCCCCCTCCCCGTTAGAATGTTCTTTCCAGAGAGGAAGTCTGGTCAGGATGACCTGATAGGGAAATGTTGCTCGAGTGAGACCACGGGTTGTGCAAGAGGGACCACGGGTTGTGTAAGGACAGCCAAGTGAGGGAGGACATCTGTTTATCTTGAACAAACTGTGTGTTGTCTGATAATGGCCAAACATATTTGTGTGACGTAATAAGACTGTATAAAAGCTCTAGTCTGTTAATGCATGGTAGACTCCTCCGGCGTGAGGAGTTCTGCGTGTGATTTCCAACCTGCCTGACAATCAATAAAGACAAAGACCTTTGCAATCAATCTCCAGACTCCAAGCCTGTTAATTCTTGCTACACTAAGAACCACTTTCGAGACCCCAACAGTGTCTAGGGTCACTGGGTCACCAACAAACACACAGCAGGTGTTGTGTCATCATGTATAAAACATTGTATTTCTCCCTCCCTCCCTCCCTCCCTCCCTCCCTCCCTCCCTCCCTCCCTCCCTCCCTCCCTCCCTCCCTCCCTCCCTCCCTCCCTCCTGCTCTGAGAGCCCAGTCATATTACTGGTCATAAATGTGGTGTTTACAGTGCATGCATGGATGTGTGTGTGTCCATGTGTGTGTCCATGTGTGTGTGTCCATGTGTGTGTGTGTGTCCATGTGTGTGTCTAGGGTCACTGGGTCACCAACAAACACACAGCAGTTGTTCTGTCATCTTGTATAAAACATCTTCATTTCTCCCTCCCTCCCTCCCTCCCTCCCTCCCTCCCTCCCTCCCTCCCTCCCTCCCTCCCTCCCTCCCTCCCTCCCTCCCTCCCTTCCTCCCTCCTGCTCTGAGAGCCCAGTCATATTATTGGTCATAAATGGGTGTTTACAGTGTATGCATGCATGTGTGTGTGTGTGTGTACATGTGTGTGTGTGTTTCCATGTGTGTGTCTAGGGTCACTGGGTCACCAACAAACACACAGCAGGTGTTGTGTCATCATGTATAAAACATCTGTATTTCTCCCTCCCTCCCTCCCTCCCTCCCTCCCTCCCTCCCTCCCTCCCTCCCTCCCTCCCTCCCTCCCTCCCTCCCTCCCTCCCTCCCTCCCTCCTGCTCTGAGAGCCCAGTCATATTACTGGTCATAAATGTGGTGTTTACAGTGCATGCATGCATGTGTGTGTGTCCATGTGTGTGTCCATGTGTGTGTGTGTGTGTGTGTGTCCATGTGTGTATGTGTGTCCCCATGTGTGTGTCTAGGGTCACTGGGTCACCAACAAACACACAGCAGTTGTTCTGTCATCTTGTATAAAACATCTTCATCCCTCCCTCCCTCCCTCCCTCCCTCCCTCCCTCCCTCCCTCCCTCCCTCCCTCCCTCCCTCCCTCCCTCCCTCCCTCCCTCCCTCCCTCCCTCCCTCCTGCTCTGAGAGCCCAGTCATATTACTGGTCATAAATGTGGTGATTACAGTGCATGCATGGATGTGTGTGTGTCCATGTGTGTGTGTGTGTCCATGTGTGTGTGTGTGTCCATGTGTGTGTGTGTGTCCATGTGTGTGTGTGTGTCCATGCGTGTGTCTAGGGTCACTGGGTCACCAACAAACACACAGCAGTTGTTCTGTCATCTTGTATAAAACATCTTCATTTCTCCCTCCCTCCCTCCCTCCCTCCCTCCCTCCCTCCCTCCCTCCCTCCCTCCCTCCCTCCCTCCCTCCCTCCCTCCCTCCCTCCCTCCCTCCTGCTCTGAGAGCCCAGTCATATTATTGGTCATAAATGGGTGTTTACAGTGTATGCATGCATGTGTGTGTGTGTGTGTCCATGTGTGTGTGTGTTTCCATATGTGTGTCTAGGGTCACTGGGTCACCAACAAACACACAGCAGGTGTTGTGTCATCATGTATAAAACATCTGTATTTCTCCCTCCCTCCCTCCCTCCCTCCCTCCCTCCCTCCCTCCCTCCCTCCCTCCCTCCCTCCCTCCCTCCCTCCCTCCTGCTCTGAGAGCCCAGTCATATTACTGGTCATAAATGTGGTGTTTACAGTGCATGCATGCATGTGTGTGTGTCCATGTGTGTGTCCATGTGTGTGTGTGTTTCCATGTGTGTGTCTAGGGTCACTGGGTCACCAACAAACACACAGCAGGTGTTGTGTCATCATGTATAAAACATCTGTATTTCTCCCTCCCTCCCTCCCTCCCTCCCTCCCTCCCTCCCTCCCTCCCTCCCTCCCTCCCTCCCTCCCTCCCTCCTGCTCTGAGAGCCCAGTCATATTACCGGTCATAAATGTGGTGTTTACAGTGTATGCATGCATGTGTGTGTGTGTGTGTGTACATTTGTGTGTGTGTTTCCATGTGTGTGTCTAGGGTCACTGGGTCACCAACAAACACACAGCAGTTGTTCTGTCATCTTGTATAAAACATCTTCATCCCTCCCTCCCTCCCTCCCTCCCTCCCTCCCTCCCTCCCTCCCTCCCTCCCTCCCTCCTGCTCTGAGAGCCCAGTCATATTACTGGTCATAAATGTGGTGTTTACAGTGCATGCATGCATGTGTGTGTGTCCATGTGTGTGTCCATGTGTGTGTCCATGTGTGTGTGTGTGTGTGTCTAGGGTCACTGGGTCACCAACAAACACACAGCAGTTGTTCTGTCATCTTGTATAAAACATCTTCATCCCTCCCTCCCTCCCTCCCTCCCTCCCTCCCTCCCTCCCTCCCTCCCTCCCTCCCTCCCTCCCTCCCTCCCTCCTGCTCTGAGAGCCCAGTCATATTACTGGTCATAAATGTGGTGTTTACAGTGTATGCATGCATGTGTGCGTGTGTGTGTGTCCAAGTGTGTGTGTGTCCATGTGTGTGTCTAGGGTCACTGGGTCACCAACAAACACACAGCAGTTGTTCTGTCATCTTGTATAAAACATCTTCATTTCTCCCTCCCTCCCTCCCTCCCTCCCTCCCTCCCTCCCTCCCTCCCTCCCTCCCTCCCTCCCTCCCTCCCTCCTGCTCTGAGAGCCCAGTCATATTACTGGTCATAAATGTGGTGTTTACAGTGCATGCATGCATGTGTGTGTGTCCATGTGTGTGTCCATGTGTGTGTGTGTTTCCATGTGTGTGTCTAGGGTCACTGGGTCACCAACAAACACACAGCAGGTGTTGTGTCATCATGTATAAAACATCTGTATTTCTCCCTCCCTCCCTCCCTCCCTCCCTCCCTCCCTCCCTCCCTCCCTCCCTCCCTCCCTCCCTCCCTCCCTCCCTCCTGCTCTGAGAGCCCAGTCATATTACCGGTCATAAATGTGGTGTTTACAGTGTATGCATGCATGTGTGTGTGTGTGTGTGTACATTTGTGTGTGTGTTTCCATGTGTGTGTCTAGGGTCACTGGGTCACCAACAAACACACAGCAGTTGTTCTGTCATCTTGTATAAAACATCTTCATCCCTCCCTCCCTCCCTCCCTCCCTCCCTCCCTCCCTCCCTCCCTCCCTCCCTCCCTCCCTCCTGCTCTGAGAGCCCAGTCATATTACTGGTCATAAATGTGGTGTTTACAGTGCATGCATGCATGTGTGTGTGTCCATGTGTGTGTCCATGTGTGTGTCCATGTGTGTGTGTGTGTGTGTCTAGGGTCACTGGGTCACCAACAAACACACAGCAGTTGTTCTGTCATCTTGTATAAAACATCTTCATCCCTCCCTCCCTCCCTCCCTCCCTCCCTCCCTCCCTCCCTCCCTCCCTCCCTCCCTCCCTCCCTCCCTCCCTCCCTCCCTCCCTCCCTCCTGCTCTGAGAGCCCAGTCATATTACTGGTCATAAATGTGGTGTTTACAGTGTATGCATGCATGTGTGCGTGTGTGTGTGTCCAAGTGTGTGTGTGTCCATGTGTGTGTCTAGGGTCACTGGGTCACCAACAAACACACAGCAGTTGTTCTGTCATCTTGTATAAAACATCTTCATTTCTCCCTCCCTCCCTCCCTCCCTCCCTCCCTCCCTCCCTCCCTCCCTCCCTCCCTCCCTCCCTCCCTCCCTCCCTCCCTCCCTCCCTCCCTCCTGCTCTGAGAGCCCAGTCATATTATTGGTCATAAATGGGTGTTTACAGTGTATGCATGCATGTGTGTGTGTGTGTGTGTCCATGTGTGTGTGTGTTTCCATGTGTGTGTCTAGGGTCACTGGGTCACCAACAAACACACAGCAGGTGTTGTGTCATCATGTATAAAACATTGTATTTCTCCCTCCCTCCCTCCCTCCCTCCCTCCCTCCCTCCCTCCCTCCCTCCCTCCCTCCCTCCCTCCCTCCCTCCCTCCCTCCCTCCTGCTCTGAGAGCCCAGTCATATTACTGGTCATAAATGTGGTGTTTACAGTGCATGCATGGATGTGTGTGTGTCCATGTGTGTGTCCATGTGTGTGTGTGTGTCCATGTGTGTGTGTGTGTCCATGTGTGTGTCTAGGGTCACTGGGTCACCAACAAACACACAGCAGTTGTTCTGTCATCTTGTATAAAACATCTTCATTTCTCCCTCCCTCCCTCCCTCCCTCCCTCCCTCCCTCCCTCCCTCCCTCCCTCCCTCCCTCCCTCCCTCCCTCCCTCCCTCCCTCCCTCCCTCCCTCCCTCCCTCCCTCCCTCCTGCTCTGAGAGCCCAGTCATATTATTGGTCATAAATGGGTGTTTACAGTGTATGCATGCATGTGTGTGTGTGTGTGTACATGTGTGTGTGTGTTTCCATGTGTGTGTCTAGGGTCACTGGGTCACCAACAAACACACAGCAGGTGTTGTGTCATCATGTATAAAACATCTGTATTTCTCCCTCCCTCCCTCCCTCCCTCCCTCCCTCCCTCCCTCCCTCCCTCCCTCCCTCCCTCCCTCCCTCCCTCCCTCCCTCCCTCCCTCCCTCCCTCCCTCCCTCCCTCCCTCCTGCTCTGAGAGCCCAGTCATATTACTGGTCATAAATGTGGTGTTTACAGTGCATGCATGCATGTGTGTGTGTCCATGTGTGTGTCCATGTGTGTGTGTGTGTGTGTGTGTCCATGTGTGTATGTGTGTGTCCATGTGTGTGTCTAGGGTCACTGGGTCACCAACAAACACACAGCAGTTGTTCTGTCATCTTGTATAAAACATCTTCATCCCTCCCTCCCTCCCTCCCTCCCTCCCTCCCTCCCTCCCTCCCTCCCTCCCTCCCTCCCTCCTGCTCTGAGAGCCCAGTCATATTACTGGTCATAAATGTGGTGATTACAGTGCATGCATGGATGTGTGTGTGTCCATGTGTGTGTGTGTGTCCATGTGTGTGTGTGTGTCCATGCGTGTGTCTAGGGTCACTGGGTCACCAACAAACACACAGCAGTTGTTCTGTCATCTTGTATAAAACATCTTCATTTCTCCCTCCCTCCCTCCCTCCCTCCCTCCCTCCCTCCCTCCCTCCCTCCCTCCCTCCCTCCCTCCCTCCTGCTCTGAGAGCCCAGTCATATTATTGGTCATAAATGGGTGTTTACAGTGTATGCATGCATGTGTGTGTGTGTGTGTCCATGTGTGTGTGTGTTTCCATATGTGTGTCTAGGGTCACTGGGTCACCAACAAACACACAGCAGGTGTTGTGTCATCATGTATAAAACATCTGTATTTCTCCCTCCCTCCCTCCCTCCCTCCCTCCCTCCCTCCCTCCTGCTCTGAGAGCCCAGTCATATTACTGGTCATAAATGTGGTGTTTACAGTGCATGCATGCATGTGTGTGTGTCCATGTGTGTGTCCATGTGTGTGTGTGTTTCCATGTGTGTGTCTAGGGTCACTGGGTCACCAACAAACACACAGCAGGTGTTGTGTCATCATGTATAAAACATCTGTATTTCTCCCTCCCTCCCTCCCTCCCTCCCTCCCTCCCTCCCTCCCTCCCTCCCTCCCTCCTGCTCTGAGAGCCCAGTCATATTACCGGTCATAAATGTGGTGTTTACAGTGTATGCATGCATGTGTGTGTGTGTACATTTGTGTGTGTGTTTCCATGTGTGTGTCTAGGGTCACTGGGTCACCAACAAACACACAGCAGTTGTTCTGTCATCTTGTATAAAACATCTTCATCCCTCCCTCCCTCCCTCCCTCCCTCCCTCCCTCCCTCCCTCCCTCCCTCCCTCCCTCCCTCCTGCTCTGAGAGCCCAGTCATATTACTGGTCATAAATGTGGTGTTTACAGTGCATGCATGCATGTGTGTGTGTCCATGTGTGTGTCCATGTGTGTGTCCATGTGTGTGTGTGTGTGTGTCTAGGGTCACTGGGTCACCAACAAACACACAGCAGTTGTTCTGTCATCTTGTATAAAACATCTTCATCCCTCCCTCCCTCCCTCCCTCCCTCCCTCCCTCCCTCCTGCTCTGAGAGCCCAGTCATATTACTGGTCATAAATGTGGTGTTTACAGTGTATGCATGCATGTGTGCGTGTGTGTGTGTCCAAGTGTGTGTGTGTCCATGTGTGTGTCTAGGGTCACCAACAAACACACAGCAGGTGTTCTGTCGTCATGTATAAAACATCTTTATTTCTCCCTCCCTCCCTCCCTCCCGCTCTGAGAGCCCAGTCATATTACCGGTCATAAATGTGGTGTTTACAGTGTATGCATGCATGTGTTTATGTGTGTGTGTGTCCAAGTGTGTGTGTGTGTCCATGTGTGTGTCTAGGGTCACCAACAAACACACAGCAGGTGTTCTGTCGTCATGTATAAAACATCTTTATTTCTCCCTCCCTCCCTCCTGCTCTGAGAGCCCAGTCATATTACCGGTCATAAATGTGGTGTTTACAGTGTATGCATGCATGTGTGTGTGTGTCCATGTGTATGTGTGTGTTTCCATGTGTGTGTGTGTGCGTGTCCATGTGTGTCTAGGGTCACTGGGTCACCAACAAACACACAGCAGGTGTTCTGTCGTCCTGTATAAAACATCTTTATTTCTCCCTCCCTCCCTCCCTCCCTCCCTCCCTCCCTCCCTCCCTCCCTCCCTCCCTCCCTCCCTCCCTCCCTCCCTCCCTCCCTCCTGCTCTGAGAGCCCAGTCATATTACTGGTCATAAATGTGGTGTTTACAGTGTATGCATGCATGTGTGTGTGTGTGTGTCCAAGTGTGTTTGTGTCCATGTGTGTGTCTAGGGTCACCAACAAACACACAGCAGGTGTTCTGTGGTCATGTATAAAACATCTTTATTTCTCCCTCCCTCCCTCCCTCCCTCCCTCCCTCCCTCCCTCCCTCCCTCCCTCCCTCCCTCCCTCCCTCCTGCTCTGAGAGCCCAGTCATATTACTGGTCATAAATGTGGTGTTTACAGTGTATGCATGCATGTGTGCGTGTCCAAGTGTGTGTGTGTCCATGTGTGTGTCTAGGGTCACCAACAAACACACAGCAGGTGTTCTGTCGTCATGTATAAAACATCTTTATTTCTCCCTCCCTCCTTCCCTCCCTCCCTCCTGCTCTGAGAGCCCAGTCATATTACCGGTCATAAATGTGGTGTTTACAGTGTATGCATGCATGTGTGTGTGTGTCTATGTGTATGTGTGTGTTTCCATGTGTGTGTGTGTGCGTGTCCATGTGTGTGTCTAGGGTCACTGGGTCACCAACAAACACACAGCAGGTGTTCTGTCGTCCTGTATAAAACATCTTTATTTCTCCCTCCCTCCCTCCCTCCCTCCTGCTCTGAGAGCCCAGTCATATTACCGGTCATAAATGTGGTGTTTACAGTGTATGCATGCATGTGTGTGTCCATGTGTATGTGTGTGTTTCCATGTGTGTGTGTGTGCGTGTCCATGTGTGTGTCTAGGGTCACTGGGTCACCAACAAACACACAGCAGGTGTTCTGTCGTCCTGTATAAAACATCTTTATTTCTCCCTCCCTCCCTCCCTCCCTCCCTCCCTCCCTCCCTCCCTCCCTCCCTCCCTCCCTCCCTCCCTCCCTCCCTCCCTCCCTCCCTCCCTCCCTCCCTCCTGCTCTGAGAGCCCAGTCATATTACTGGTCATAAATGTGGTGTTTACAGTGTATGCATGCATGTGTGTGTGTGTGTGTCCAAGTGTGTTTGTGTCAATGTGTGTGTCTAGGGTCACCAACAAACACACAGCAGGTGTTCTGTGGTCATGTATAAAACATCTTTATTTCTCTCTCCCTCCCTCCCTCCCTCCCTCCCTCCCTCCCTCCCTCCCTCCCTCCCTCCCTCCCTCCCTCCCTCCCTCCCTCCCTCCCTCCTGCTCTGAGAGCCCAGTCATATTACTGGTCATAAATGTGGTGTTTACAGTGTATGCATGCATGTGTCCATGTGTGTGTCTAGGGTCACCAACAAACACACAGCAGGTGTTCTGTCGTCATGTATAAAACATCTTTATTTCTCCCTCCCTCCCTCCCTCCTGCTCTGAGAGCCCAGTCATATTACCGGTCATAAATGTGGTGTTTACAGTGTATGCATGCATGTGTGTGTGTGTCCATGTGTATGTGTGTGTTTCCATGTGTGTGTGTGTGCGTGTCCATGTGTGTGTCTAGGGTCACTGGGTCACCAACAAACACACAGCAGGTGTTCTGTCATCCTGTAAAAAACATCTTTATTTCTCCCTCCCTCCCTCCCTCCCTCCCTCCCTCCCTCCCTCCCTCCCTCCCTCCCTCCTGCTCTGAGAGCCCAGTCATATTACCGGTCATAAATGTGGTGTTTACAGTGTATGCATGCATGTGTGTGTGTGTCCATGTGTGTGTGTGTGTGTCTAGGGTCACTGGGTCACCAACAAACACACAGCAGGTGTTCTGTCATTCTTTATCAAACATCTTTATTTCTCCCTCCCTCCCTCCCTCCCTCCCTCCCTCCCTCCCTCCCTCCCTCCCTCCTGCTCTGAGAGCCCAGTCATATTACTGGTCATAAATGTGGTGTTTACAGTGTATGCATGCATGTGTGTGTGTGTGTGTCCATGTGTATGTGTGTGTTTCCATGTGTGTGTGTGTGTCCATGTGTGTGTCTAGGGTCACTGGGTCACCAACAAACACACAGCAGGTGTTCCTCCCCCTCCCCTCCCTCCCTCCTGCTTTGAAGTTCCGTCATATTTTTGGTCCTAAATGTAGTTTTTACAGTGTATGCATGCATGCATGCATGTGTGTGTGTGTGTCCATGTGTGTGTGTGTGTGTCCATGCATGTGTGTGTGTGTGTCCATGTGTGTGTGTGTGTGTCCATGTGTAAGTGTGTGTGTGTGTGTCTAGGTCCACTGGGTCACCAACAAACACACAGCTTGTCTTCTAACATCCTGTACAAAACATCTTTATTTCTCCTTATTTAGTCAGTAAGACACTATTTAGTTCATCACATTCAGTGGGACTGAGATCAAAGACAGGATTGTTGTTTGTCAACAATTAACACGTTAAGGAGAAGCATCACATGTGATCCTGAATAATACAACTGACTATTTTCCGATAAAAACTAGATGACAAACGCTATAATATGGCTTCAAAATGTACAATTAGGAGGCTAACAAGTAACACTAGCAGGTAGTAGCATTGCTACCAGTATTAGGGTTGCTAGGTAACGGAAGCTAACTAAAGCTAGCTAGCTTCCGTTTTGGAAAAAGAACTCACTCTGGTGAGTTGGTAATATTTAGAGATATTAATAATATTTAATATTAGTAATATTTACATCTAAAAGGTTCAAACAAAACAAACATTCTACACACACCAATATTTACAAACACTCTGGGATATCAATTCCAACTGTGTACAGTTCAATCTTCACTGCCATCTATGTGAGCACAGTGTGTGAGAGTGTGTGTGGGCTATTCTACCTGACACAGGGACACTGAGGAGTCAGGATCAACACTGAACCCAGGATAGAGGGGCTCAGTGAATGTGCTGTGGAATGTGTGCAGGTGGGTCAGTGTGTCAGAGGAGACTGTAGAAGGACAGAGTGCCGGCCGGCCAGTCCAGATACACTCCTACTCTGTGGGAGCTGGAGGGGGGGGCAGGTATGGCAGTGATCTTATTATTGTGCCAGGCATAGTAACTGTTATCATCACAGTACAGACTCCAGGACTTGTTATTGTATCCAAGCCCACAGTCATAACCCTCCCCTCTCCTGCTGATTCCTTTATATGTCACTGCTATATGAACCCCTGCTCCTCCACTCCACTCTGCCTCCCAGTAACAGCGCCCAGACAGACCCTCTCTACACAGCACCTGGTCCCAGGTCTCAAATCTCTCTGGGTGATCAGGATACGGCTGCTCCTCCTCTCTCCTCCATGTCACCTTTCTGTTCTCCTCAGACAGAGAGAGGCGTCTGTATGCTGTGTTTGGGTCCAGTGTGAGCTCACAGGCATCTGATGGGGGAGACCAAGACACAATATATTACTGATCATCATCATTCACATTAGAATGTCTCCCTCTTCCTGCCCTCCCCCTTTCATTCTCTGTCTCTCTCTCTCTCTCTCTCTCTCTTTTTCTGTTCCAACATCTCTACCCTGCTCTCTGTCCCTCCCTCCATTCCTCTCTCTCTCTCTCCCTCTCATTCTGTTCTCCCTCCCTCACATGCTACCTCTCTCCCTCCACATCACTCTCTCCATCATCCCTCATCTCCTTCCTGATATTCCCCCATCACTCCATCTTTCTAGGGAGGAGGGGAAGATGGGAGGACAGCAGAGGGGAGCAGAGGGAGGAGAGGAAGAGGGGGGGAGAGGGAGGAGACATAGCACACACAGACGTAAACAGTATTGAATTAATTGAATGTATTAATTGTGTTAAATTACTGCTTCTAAAAGTAGTGCTTACATTGTTTGTTGGTGTGTCTATTTCTGACAGTGTCCAAGTCACTAATGGCATTGTCCCTTGTATGACCTTGTGTACTAGAACCAAGTAGCAGTCAATACTCACATTTCCTAAGGCCAGGTTTGATCCAGCACTCTCCACCATGATCCACACTGCAGGGATAAGCAGAGGAATGATGAAAATACACTTCACCTGTTGATAAGTGACTTAGCAACTGACTCTCTAAGTAAACATGTTGTTTCTCTCTTATCATCAGAGGTGTATTCCAGAAAGCAGGTTTTACTAACTCTGAGCCTAACCCTGAACTCTGACTTGATGAACCCTTGATGAGATGGGAAGCTCAGAGTTATCGCTTCCAGAGCCTAAAACGACGTCCAGAAGGGAGCAAATCAAACTCTCTGAAAAGTGGGTGATCACACATTTTAAACTGCCCTGATCACCCACTTTCCGGAGAGGATCATGATGTAAAAATTATCGATTTATTTCCTGCCAATGGCCATTACTGTCCCAATTGGACCCTGTCATGGGGTTTGGGTGAAGGATTGTTGTTTGTCCCCCCCCCCCCCCTCCCCTCCCTCCCGCTCTGAGAGGTCAGTCCTCCCCTCCCCCCCTCCCGCTCTGAGAGGTCAGTCCTCCCCCCCCCCCCTTCCCTCCCCCCCTCCCGCTCTGAGAGGTCAGTCCTCCCCCCCCTCCCCTCCCTCCCGCTCTGAGAGGTCAGTCCTCCCCTCCCTCCCCCTTCCCTCCCCCCCCTCCCGCTCTGAGAGGTCAGTCCTCCCCCCCCTCCCCTCCCTCCCGCTCTGAGAGGTCAGTACTCCCCTCCCCCCCCCTCCCTCCCGCTCTGAGAGGTCAGTCCTCCCCCCCCTCCCGCTCTGAGAGGTCAGTCCTCCCCCCCCCCCCCCCTCCCCTCCCTCCCTCCCGCTCTGAGAGGTCAGTCCTCCCCTCCCTCCCGCTCTGAGAGGTCAGTCCTCCCCTCCGCCCCCCCTCCCCTCCCTCCCGCTCTGAGAGGTCAGTCCTCCCCCCCCCTCCCCTCCCTCCCGCTCTGAGAGGTCAGTCCTCCCCTCCCCCCCTCCCCTCCCTCCCTCCCGCTCTGAGAGGTCAGTCCTCCCCCTCCCCTCCCCCCCTCCCTCGCTCCCGCTCTGAGAGGTCAGTCCTCCCCCCCCCCCTCCCCTCCCTCCCTCCCGCTCTGAGAGGTCAGTCCTCCCCTCCCCTCCCCCCCTCCCTCCCGCTCTGAGAGGTCAGTCCTCCCCCCCCCCTCCCTCCCTCCCGCTCTGAGAGGTCAGTCCTCCCCTCCCCCCCCTCCCCTCCCTCCCCTCCCTCCCGCTCTGAGAGGTCAGTCCTCCCCTCCCCCCCTCCCCTCCCTCCCCTCCCGCTCTGAGAGGTCAGTCCTCCCCTCCCCCTCCCCTCCCTCCCTCCCTCCCGCTCTGAGAGGTCAGTCCTCCCCTTCCCCCCCCTCCCTCCCTCCCGCTCTGAGAGGTCAGTCCTCCCCCCTCCCCCTCACCCCTTCCCCTCCCTCCCGCTCTAAGAAGTTAGTCCTCCCCTCCCCCCCCCGCTCTGAGAGGTGACATGAAAACTTCACTTTAGGAGGTTATTTAACATTAATATGAGTTCCCCTAGCCTGCCTTTGGTCCCCTAGTGGCTAGAATTTTCGATAGGTGTAAACCAAGCCCTGGATGTTCTTCTCCCCCTTTGAGAAAATGAAGGCTCAAACGCTCTGTTTCAGACATTTCAGCCACCACTATTTCCTTAACTTGAGCCAATACAAAGTTGGCCTTGCTGACCGTCTGAAATTAAATTCTGGATCAGTACTCTTTGGTCCAGCTACAAACCTCGGACAAGTAAATCAACTAACGCTATATCATTTTGTTGCTTACCATATGGTTACCTAGCTTGCTACCCTTAGAATCTGGCTGTAACATTAGCTCTGCAGCCATCAGCTGAGGTACTGTCGCTAATGTAAAGGTAGATAGCATTAAGTATGTGTGTGAATACACATTCTGTAACGCAGTGTTGTACGCTTCGTTGTTATGTGGATAACGTTCTGCTGTTGGTGTTATGGCGCGAGATATCCGCCTTTCCCCACATTGAAATGACTGAGTGTGCAGCTCTGCAAACCAGGGTTATCAGATGAGAATGGGCACATTCGAGACATCTTACTGCAACGGGTCTACGAGCCATTGTGATACATCCACTGTAAACATTAGCGCATGGTGCCGCCTCTCCTCCTCATTTAGCATTCAAAGCTACAGACAGTGTTTCCCACACATAGACTAATTTGTGGCGGTGCGCCACAGATTCAACACCGGCCGCCACACATTGCGTTTCGTAAACATTTTTTTTTATCGCTATTTAGGTAAAAACACGCAGCGTATTCGTTCAGCTGCATTTCCTTTCCCTGCTCTCCCTCCGTCTCTTTCACGCACGCGTCTTTCTCACATACACACACAGTCACTACGTCAGCACACGTTAGCAACGATGCATACGCCGTTCTAGTGAGACCGACAGCTACATCAGCGAGCCTTCAGCATTAGTGCCGTAGCTAAAGGTCTAGGAAAGTTGAGGCTACTTTTCGCTAGGTACCGACGGACATGTCTTAATCGAAGGTTCCCCTTCGTTGTTTTGGTGAGAAGTTTCAAGAGCTAGCTACTTACCCGGCGTCATGGAGCCGACCAGTTAAATAGTTATTTAGCACCCTGTATGCAGCGTCGCTACCTGCATATGCAGAGATTATTTGTTTGTTGTTGTTGATTGATTTTGTGAATTATTTCGACCCCCCACCCCGGTCTGACATGAAACAACACCCCCCCCCCCCCCCCCCCCACCACATATAGCTTTCTAATCTGTGGGAAACACTGCTACAGACACAGAAACAGCGCGTTCTGAGGAAAGCTCATTATGGGACTAGGCTACTCGTAGTGGCTATAATTCTGCACCAAGGCTGACTTTCGGGTAAGAGACTTCAGATACAGTATTAGGGGACCACTAAGGCCTATATAAAAGCATCCAAATACAGCATTTCATGTGACCTCTAATCGAAGGTTTCCCTTTGTGCTTTTGGTGAGAAGTCTTAGGAGCTAGCTACTTACCCTGCGTCATGGAGCCGGCCAGTTAAATGATTTAGCATTAGCGTTGCTACCAGTATATGCAGAAATTATTTGTTTGTTGTTGTTGATTTTGTGAAGGTGTGAATAATTTTGGATTCATATTCAATATGATAACGTTCTGTGTAACACATGATCATATTATATATAACAAAATATTATATTATTAACGTAGGAATAATTTTGAACCCCCCCGTTCTGACATGAAACAACGTCAACCCTGAGAACGATGACGTTGATGTCGTGTTGATGCCTAGTTTGAGTTGTAGTTCAGTAACGGCGGCGGAGAAAGATACGAGCGAAGCCATTCGGTCCGTTGTGGCAACGCTGCCGAATATCCAGAAGTTAAAGCCGGAGCAAGAACAATCTTTGCTCCCCACGGGGTTTGTTTGATTTTACAGCTTGCTCCGTTAGTGGTTGTTAGAAAAGATGTAACTGTTATCCTGTTTAAGAATGATTCTGTTTACAGTATTTTGTGTGTGCAAAGAGAGGCCTAACCCCAAATGTGAACTCTGGGTAACACTTGGCTTATGTAAACAAGGGGACCTGGGCTTCACCACTATCTTACTGGAGGCCATTAAAGAGTTAATCATATGGTCAGGATTGCAGGGGTCAGAGAGCGCACACACGCACACACTCAAACACGCACGCACACACGCGCGCCAGGCCTATGCAAGGGAGCCAATGAGGAAGAGCAATGGGACATTTGCATGCCTTTGTCTTAGCCAATGACTGTAAAGAGCGGGGCTGCTTAAATAGCTCGCTAGCACAACATGCTAGCAGATAAACTTGTAGCACAATGGCGTGTGATGTTTGTGTCTCCTTGTGGGCCGGCCACAAGCAAAAAAGCTTACTTAACTTGTTCACAGACTGACTGTGCAATGCTTGATAGATTAATATTTCTGACAGTGGTGAAGGAGTTGGCCAAGGCGAACGCTACCGATTGGTTACGACAGATCCAGAGTGGCTCTGGGCAGATCCAATAGTTTTAAACTTCAACAGAGTACCCGCCTTCAAGGAAGTTAACGCTTGTCAATGGAGCGAGCCCAGACTCTCTGTACAAATGAACTGTACGAGAGTTGGGTTAGGACCAGGCTAACGTCTTACTACAGGTGAAGAAGAAGTAGAACAATCCTATGTGCACAAAACAACTGTCCCATTCTTCTCCTTTTTAATGACTGGGCATTACGAGAAGGAGGGTCCATCAACCTCCACAGCACAGATTAACAGTGAGATGTTCAGTCAATGCCAGGTTAGCTCTGCATGGAAAACTGTAGAATGTCATGTCATCCGTATGTGTTATATGGCTTCAACAACAATCTTCTCTCTCTCACTACAACAGACCTGTCTGTGAATAGCCCCTCTCTCCGTGCACGTGTAACCGGTGTGAACTGGTGAAACTCACTCCGCAAGTATGTAACAGCTCACCGGCGTCAACGAATAGCTAGCTTTTCTTTGGCGTAGTCGGTAGTGGTCGCACTTGCTGATTCCATTTATTTTTCTTGTTGAAGTCCCTAGCTACATTCACTTCAAACCGACACTAGGACCTAGGTTTGAGCTGAGCTACATTTGACAACGTCTGGTTTTGGTGACCTCTCTTTCTGGAGCTAAAAACCCAGAGATTCCCTCATCTCAGGGTCACTAAATTGCTTTCTGGAAATACAATCATGATTGTGGCTACAATCATAGTTGAACCATATTGTAGATTGTAGAGTACACATACAGTTTTTAATTGTATCATTATGAAATGCAAGGCCTATTAACGTAGTTTGATATATGTTCAGTGTTAAGCGACATTACATTAAGAGGTATATAAAAAAACCAACATCTCCTTACTTGAGTTTCTCCAGTCTGCAGTGTGGATCCTGCAGTCCAGCAGAGAGCAGCTTCAATCCTTTTTCTCCTGGATGATTGTAGCTCAGGTCCAGTTCCCTCAGGTGGAAGGGGTTGGACCTTAGAGCTGAGGCCAGAGAAGCACAGCCTTCCTCTGTGACCAGACAGCCTGACAGCCTGTAGAAAGAGGATCAATATAGTGACAGAATCCATCTGGGCCTCCAGAGTGAGTCAGCACAGAGGGGTTCATTTGGCAGGTGCTGTCATAGCTGCACCTCCCCTCATTAGACAGAGTGACCCACATAATCCCACTCATTCAAGACGGGTTCAAGTAGACAAGGTCATTGCGGGTGCACCCACTCAACAATACAAGTTTACCTTTTTGACATTGTTATGAATACAGACAATAAATCTATATATTTGTACAACATGACTTTTGTATTGGAAATGTTGGGATGATAATACAAAATCGAGGATGAAGAACAAGCAAGTTTGCTCAACAATTCAATCAATTAGCCAATTCCCTGGCCTGAATATGTCCACTATTTGAAACAGTTATCATATTCCAAAGGAAGACATCTTAGTGACATCTTAGATTTGTTCAATAAGAAGGAATCGTTCACAAACGACACATCACTACTGGCCTCTTGGTTAACGTGAACATACCACTTTACAATTAATAGACGTACACAAAGATAAATAAAAATGGCCATTCCTCTGTATACTGAGGTAGTGACCAAATCATCTAATAAGTCTCCCTGTGTGAGTTCATGTTTAAACTGTAGTTAAGCTGTAGTTCTCCTTTAGCTTTCCAGCAGAATAGACAGCATCTATCTTCCACTTTCATATATGTAGGAGCCATTTGTGTTTCTTATTGGCTTGTCATATTATTTTGGTTAGATAGAACTGTCAGTATATTTTGGACACTGGGTGGCAGTCATTGAAGGCACAGGGTTCTATATTTAGGGACACAGGTGACAGGAAGGGGGCACAGGTAGAGGGAAGGCACACAGTTCTCACCAGACCAGAGAACAGACCACCAAGGACATTGGGAAACCTGGTATGTCAATCTACATTTTACAACTATGCATAATAATGTGGCGACCCTGTACTTCAGGAAGTGGGAACGAATGTCAGGACATTATTGGTAGAGTACGGGGGTCACCTTTAAGTTCCGGGGTGACAACAGGTGATAAGGGGAAGTTTGGGTGGGTTCGGGGCTCTTAAGTTGTGGCTGTTGTAGTGAACCTGTGTCCTACTACTATTAGCAACCGTTGTACTCTATTGTGTCAGCTGTTGTTAACGTGTTCTATTTAGTAAAGAGGGTTAGTTCAGCGTGGGCAGTAGCCTAAATAACTGCCTGTTTATCGAGACAATAAAAGTCTGAACTGATAAATAGCACGTCTAGTCTCTGGTTTATAACCACCCGTGTCGGGACCCTACAATAATAACAACTAAACGGCAAATAAGGACTGGAAAATCTGACACATTGTGTCAGCATAAGATCACTCCTAAACTACCTGTGTAAAATGGCAACGATATAGACGTATTGGAAAACTAGAAACATTAAGTGAGAACTCGCCATTTTGATAGAACTTGAGCTTCAAACGGAAAAAGTGTTTTTGTATTCCACAAAACCTGGCCGCCATCCCCAATCAAGGGACATTGTCGTCACCTGCGCTGGTATGATTGACGGAGATGGAAACTCTGAAGTTCAACGCGCAGGGAGAGTGTGTACTGGCAGCATCAAGCACGCTTTACGGCGTTCTATACATTATCCCGCTTATTACACGGCTACTTGCCAAAAACAAATAACTTAACACAGTGTGTCTTTTTACATTTTATTTGTTACCATTCGTAGGCTTGTGTTGATCAGCAGAGAAATAGTTCGCCAAAGACGTTGAACTTCATAGACGTTGAACATTCTTTAGGCTTCAAATCAGCTGACGTCGCTAAGCAATGGAGTAGCTGGGGTTGAAAAGTTACCGGACTACTTGCGGAGTGCTACGAAAGACGTGAATCCGAGGCAAAAAGGCCACTTCCCTTGACAGCGGTCAAATATGCATAGCAACGGTCAAATATGAAAAAAATGTTCACTGTTGAACGTTGGGAAGCCCCATTCAAGTGAATGGAGCATTCTACAGCGTTAAGAACAGCCGTGTAATAACGTTATCTAATGACCTAACATAATGAAATACATACTGTTAAGCATTCTTCAAATAAATTGAGCTTTCTACAGCGTTAATGGGCAATACACGGGCAATGCGCATGTATTGAGTGGGCAACGCGCCGTTTACTGAGTGTACCGGTCTGACAGTATAACTCCCGGGCCACTTTTTTTCCCCAGTCCGCCCCTGCTCCCGTCCCCATACTGTACCCTGCCTCAGTCAACTAAGTTAGCTAACATGTAATTTTACATATAAAACGGTGAAATATCAGCCTACCTGGCAAACTTCACTGAGTTGGACTCCAACTGAAGAATATCCCACCTCAGTTGCTCTTTATTACAGTACTAGTATTAGCTAGCCTCAAAATGTCCTGGTTTATACACCGCAAATATCCTGTGGTTATCCTGAGGTAAACTTCTTCTAAATAATAGTCAAAAACCTGTGAACTTCTTTTGTTCTGGACTAGCAAGTCCTTTTTTGTTGACTTAAACTTTCAGATGTTAGACTTTTCTTATATTTGAATTTTCTGAGCAGATATAGCCTACATCGCAGGCTCCGACGCTGTTCTTTCTAGAAACACGGCTAACTGATCAGAGAGAGATCACATGATTTAGCATGACAAGAAACACGTCATTCTATTGGACAATATTGTCATGGTAAAATAACAGCAAGTTCTTCTGAAAAATGTAAGGGGAATTAAATGGAAGTGAAATTAACCAAATGTATGCCAAAAAACATTGCTACCCAATAAATGTATGTATTTTAAAATAACAGAATGCTTATCAGTATTTATTTAATTCTGTTTGGTCATTAGATAATTATATTCTGCTCCAAAAGAGCAACATAACTACCTGTTGGCTCTGCCTTCCATTCTGAGAGAAGAGGAACTGCTATATTCGGATGCTGTTCATGGATAACGGTTAATCATTTAACCCCATCATGCCTGTCTTTCTGCATTTCAACATTTTATATTCTTGCTAAATATATTTACATTTAGTCATTTAGCGGACACTGTTATCCAGAGCGACTTACAGTAAGTACAGGGACATTCCCCCTGAGGCAAGTAGGATGAAGTGACTTGCCCAAGGACACAACGTCATTTTGCACAGTCGGGAATCGAAACGGCAACCTTCTAATTAATAGCCCGACTCCCTAACCGCTCAGCCATCTGACCTACACTGCTCAAAACAATTAAAAGGAACACTTTGAAAACACATCAAAACTCAATGTGAAAATGTTTGATGTTGGATATCTATACTGATGTAAGACAGTGTAATGTCTTAGGAACGAAAGGATACCACATGTTTTGATGGAAATACGTTTTAATCTAAAGAGGGCTTCATTTTACAGACACTCCCAAAATCAAAATGGAAAAAAAAAATGTTTTTTGATTGTGAGGGCCATTCAATTGTATCGATTCCTTCATCCTCCAGGTACTTTCTGCACACTCTTGCCACATCAGGCCGGGCATTGTCATGCATCAGGAGGAACTCAGGACCTACTGCACCAGCGTAGGGTCTGACCATGGGTTCAAGGACTTCATCCCGATACCTAATGGCAGTCAGACTGCCGTTCTCTAGCCTGTAGAGGCCTGTGCGTCCCTCCATGGATATGCCTCCCCAGACCATCACTGACCCACCACCAAACCGGTCATGCTGAATGAAGTTGCAGGCAGTACCGTGTTCTCCTTGGCTTCTCCAGACCCTTTCACGTCTATCACAGGTGCTCAGGGTGAACCTGCTCTCATCTGTGAAAAGCACACAGGGCGCCAGTGGGGGACATGCCAGTTCTGGTGTTCTATAGCAAAAGCCAATGGAGCTCCACGGTGCTGGGCAGTGAGCACAGGGCACACTACATTTACATTTATTCATTTAGCAGACCCTTTTATCCAAAGCGACTTCCAAGAGAGAGCTTTACAAAGTACAGGACGTTGTGCCCTGAGGCCACCCTCATGAAGTCTGTTTCTGATGGTTTGGGCAGAGACATTCACACCAGTGGCTTGCTGGAGGTCATTCTGTAGGGCTCGGGCAGTGCTCAACCCAGGGCCGGCCCACGCTTTTATTGGGCCATAAGCAGAATTGATTTGGGGGCCCCTCTGAATTTGTATAATTACTATTAACATAATATATATCATTTTTTTATTAAGCTGTAGTTTCATGTGCTCTTGGGGGCCCTCTGGTGGCCATGGGGGCCCTAAGCAGCCGCTTAGTTTGCTTATGCCTTGGGCCGGCTCTGGCTCAACCTGTTCCTCATTGCACAAAGCAGCAGTTATCGATCCTGCTGATTGGTTGAGGACCTTCTACGGCCCTGTCCAGCTCTCCTAGAGTAACTGCCTGTCTCCTGGAATCTCCTCCATGTTCTGGGTATTGTGCTGGGAGACACATCAAATCTCCTTGCAACGGCACGTGTGAATGTGCCATCCAAGGGTTGCCACCCGTCCCTTAAAACACGGAATCGTCCGGTATTTGAGAATGAAATAGCGTGTCCCGTTTTGAATCAATACAAATTGCTGATTGGGTAATACTCGCTGCCATCGTTGGTTTGATCGGTTTGTTTCAGGATCACGGCCAATCAGAGTCAGAGGAGGGTGGGTCTCTTGGCGGAGAGTCGATTTGAAAGAGGCAGCTCCAGATACCCCCCCACGTAATAAGAAGTACACTTATAAAAGGAAGTTGGTGTAGCAGAGAGTCAAACCGCCAA
The DNA here is from genome assembly GCF_021917145.1 of Hypomesus transpacificus. Classification (NCBI taxonomy): domain Eukaryota; kingdom Metazoa; phylum Chordata; class Actinopteri; order Osmeriformes; family Osmeridae; genus Hypomesus; species Hypomesus transpacificus. The sequence continues at coordinate 15,727,462 of NC_061068.1, read as the reverse complement.
CACAACCCTTTCTGACCCACTCAGTAAGACACAGTACTGATCACCAGGACGACTGACTGCATTATATGATGTCTCATACAATGCCACTATCTTCTGGATAAGCCTCAAAGGGGCTGATGCCATACCTGGTGTTCCCCTCCCCAAGTGGGGGAAGAGCCAGACAACGACCCACCTTTCTCAACCTCCCTACTCCAGAAACTCTGAATTATAAAGGATTTATCCCAAAACAGACATTTAATGGATTTACAAACATCTCTCAAAGCAATACTGCTTATGGACACTAGAAGAACTATTGGAATTTGTGTGACAATCAATGCTTTACCTTTAAATGCTGTGTTGATGTAATTTGATGTTTTAATGAAACTTCCTTTCCGGTTATGATAAGTCAGTCAATATTGATATCAAAATTATTGTACCATACTAACAAAACTATTTCTGAACGTTGTATTGTTTTATTTTGAAGTTTAAGCATTCCATGGACATTTGAAATATTGACTTCAATCTACCGACCACTTCACACCTATCTTATCTCAGGACAACGCTCAGTCAGGTAAACTGACCAATGAAAAGTTCACCCTCAAAAAGGGATACCCCGTATTTCTTGGATTATAAAAACCCAAGATGAACAATCACTCCCCGCTTGTTCGTAGGAATTAACCTGAGGTGAACGCGTCACTCTCTAACCTATTCCTCTTAACCTGCAACTTCACTGAGCGCCCGGAGCTTTGACAAAAGATTCCACTGTTCTATTTTCGTTGGACGATAACGAAACCGACTCTACCCTTCTTTAAGCCGATTTGCTATATTTCTTACATGTGAACATTGGCATATTGTGGTTGAATTTGTTACGGTTGATTGTAGTTTGCAAATTATTTTAACCTGACTCACGTTAGGATTACCCTACCATTGCATAAACTGTCCAGTTGTTTTGAGGCCTATCTCTCTCTCTCCTCTCCCCTTCTCCCTCTCCACGTGCTCTCTCATTTGTGTATCCTGCTTCCGTAACGGTATAAGACCTTCTGTAATGTTTTAGCCAAACTAACCCATAATTTGTTCATCCCAATTACATTTGCTAAAATAAATCATTGTGTGTAATATCCGCGTATCCCTCATGTTATCTGATCTGCTCTACTTTCATAGAAGTTTATTATTATTACGAGTGCTATTATTATTCAATATTATTAAACAAGGTTTCCTCTGTCCCTTTCACGAATCAGAGGCGGTGCCCCCAAGAACTAGATACTTTATCATAAATTAAGTATTGCTAATCTTAAACGTGCAAACCCCGCTACATTGGCTTGACATGCTCCAATACTGCACACTACTACTTCTGGTCCACTGCTGTTATCATGTTCATGATGTTCATGGAAAATTTAAATTTAAATTTTACATTTACATTTATTCATTTAGCAGAGGCTTTTATCCAAAGCGAATTCCAAGAGAGAGCTTTACAATGTGCATAGGTCACTGATAATAACAACAAGATAGCCCCAAAGCATTGCGGGTAGCCAAAACAAGAAGCACACATTGTGAACAACCAAAAAGTAAGTGCCAAAGGGAAAAACCATAAGAGCATGTAGTTAAGCAAGTTACAATTAAACAACATGAATCTCTAAGTGCAAGTGTACCTGTAGAAAAGCAACCAACAGTAAAAAATAAAAATAAGATTAACTAAAATAGAATACAACAGTTTAAATCAGCTACCACTAACCAACAAGAGCAACAGTCTCTGAGCAAGAGTCATTGTGATCCTTGAGGAAACTAGCATTGGGTTCAGCAAACCATTCCTAAGTACGGTTGTACTCCCGGAACAAGTGCGTCTTGAGCCTTCTCTTGAAGGTGGAGAGACAGTCTGTGTCTCTGATGGAGGTGGGGAGTTGATTCCACCACTGGGGGGCCACCAGGAGAAGAGCTTGTGTTGGGAGCGGGCGGTCTTGAGCGGTGGGACCACCAGGCGGTTGTCTGAAGAAGAACGTAGGTGGCGGGTGGGGGTGTAAGGTTTCAGGAGAGACTTGATGTAGTCGGGTGCAGTCCCGTTCACTGCTCGGAAGGTCAGTACCAGGGTCTTGAATCTGATGCGGGCCGTGATGGGTAGCCAGTGGAGAGAGATGAGGAGCGGGGTAACGTGGGAGCGTCTGGGTAGATTGTAGACCAGGCGGACCGCTGCGTTCTGAATCCTCTGAAGAGGGTGGGTTGCGTATGCTGGGAGACCGGCGAGCAGCGAGTTGCAGTTGTCCAACTTGGAGAGGACAAGTGTTTGGACAAGCAGCTGGGTGGAGTGCTCAGACAGGTATCTCCTGATCTTCCGGATGTTGTAGAGGGTGAATCTACACGACCGGGAGACCGCAGCAATGTGGGCCGTGAGGGAAAGCTCGTCATCCATGGTAACCCCAAGGTTCCTGGCAGAGGATGAGGGGGTCACCGTCGCAGATCCCAGGGTGATTAGGAGGTCGTGGGAGATGGAGGGTTTGGCCGGGATGATGAGAAGTTCTGTTTTGGCGAGGTTCAGCTGGAGGTGGTGCTCGGTCATCCAGGCGGAGATGTCTGTGAGGCAGGCCTCAATCCTAGCTGAGATCCCCGGATCGGTCGGGGGGAACGACTGGTACAGCTACTAGTAAACCGAACAGCTGTTTGGCCCTAGCCCACGCTAAATAAAAGAAAGGCAGGCCACAAAACAATAGTGACCGTCTCTTGTGAAACCCAGACGTAACAGAAAGAACAGGCGGTAACCTGGTCTGAACTTCGAATGCTCCATCCCCAACCCCCTCAGAATCAGAAGGGATTTTATTCACCATGAATGTTTGCACAGACAAGGAATTTACTTTGGTAGGAAGGTGCATACATAAAACATATAGGAATCTTGAAACTTAAATATGTGGACTAACTAATACAAAAGGAGCAAAGTCGAGCTAATACTAAAGGGATTTAGAATAAAAAATAAAATATAAGTAGCCATAATTTACAATCTAACCTAACCTTCGCCAACCACCAGGATGCCCGGCATCCGAACATTCCGGGCATTCCTGTTGATGGCAGACAGCAGGTTGATTGGCATGTCGGACCCCGCGAACACTGCTGGTAAACAACCAACTAACAGCCTAACATTTAACACACGTCTTTCTGTGTGGGTCGCTACACTATGTTTGTACTTAAACAGCTAAGATTCCTAGATGAGATGCCTTATCAATCTATTAACGTTACAAAAGATGAACACTGCAGTCAGATAGCTACCCTGTTTGCTATTGTATAATGCCTGTTTGAAGCGTATTTCAGAGTAGGCCATGATCTAGTAACTTAAAGGCTGGTAGTTGATTGAAGATAATAATGGGGATATGTTTAAGATTGAGATTGGACTCAAATGTGGATAATTGGATGTGTAGGCCTATATGTTATTTTTGCTTAGGGTTCACTTCAAACATTAAAAGAAGGGATGAGATAGAAGACTTCTTTAAAAAGCTGAGCAAACAGGATCAGGTGGAAATAGACCCCATGCACCATCATGCATCCTTGCACCACCTCAAGACCTCAGAGCAGCTCCCTCCCCGAGGCTACAGGCACCAGGTCAGAGCATACTAAGCAGTCAGTCACTGAGTTTAGCTTGTGTTTGTAGGCCACACATGTAAGCCTACCCAAAGGTTTTTTCCACTTGAAAATGTTGGTTCTTGTTTTGATGGTTGTGGCATTTTTTTGTGTGAGTATACACTAATAGTTATGTTTTAATGTAAAAGATTCATGAAAGGATCTAACCTCTAACCTCGTTGGACCCAGATTATATATTCATGGAAAAAAGAGTGACCACATTCTCTCCAGTTTGTGAGTACAGTACAGTGTGTGTAAGAAAGAAGAATTGCTTTGGATAAACAGGCCACACTGAAGAACTCAGGCTTGAGTGAATTTTAATTTCTATTTCTCATCAGCATCATATGAATAATTTATAGATGCCAGGCTTAGATGCCAGGCTAAGGTTATACACACATTTTCAGTCTTGGTCTGTGGACCCCCTGAAGTATCCCTGGCAACCCCTTAGCCACCCCATATATACATGCATAGGACAAAATGCATGGTGCAGGAGTAACACGGCCTGGTGCAGGAGTCTTGTCAAAAGTTTTCTCGGATTAAACCGGAGATCTACCAAACCAAAGACGGTAAAGTCATAGTTGAGGATGAACTTTTGAATTTTATTGTGGTTAAACTGTGAACTTTGAACCACGATTACATTGTTTCGCTTGCTACAAGCAGCTTCAGTTCTGAAAAGATTGAGGCTTCTAAGACTGTGTTGTCAGAACTCTTCCCAAACAGCATACGCTGGGTAGCGCATAGAGGACAAAAGAAGGACATTAACAATGTCAAAATGTGCCTCCAAGTGGTCAATGAATGTGGTGAAGATATACCAAGATTTGTGTCACATTTCCTGGATGAACTACCTGCTGTTTCATATAATAACATGGACGTGTCAGCGCTTCTCTGCAAAATGCTGCAAATAAACGCCGATATTGACTACCTAAAAAGAAAAGTTAACTCTCAGGTAGCAGCCAGTGAAACATTGCGGGTGGTTTCTGCAACCCTTGACGAGCGTCTGACTGCCGTGGAAAAGCCACCAGTCCTGGGCGCTTTGGCCTCAACGACCTTCCTCTATGCTGCGGCGAACTCACTGGATCCCTTGGTAAGCCCTTCGACTGTGGCGGGGAAGCCCCTAGGCCCTGAACCAACATCCTCCATGGCTAATGGCAGACCATTACCGACAACCAGTGAGACCGACAGCAGTCAACCAGCCCAAACCGTGGATATAGCCCAGAAACAAGCACAGTCCCCTGCATGGAGCAAGGTGGTGAGGGATGGACGTTGATTGAAGCAGCTACCTGAGACCTCTGCCCTCCGCCCTACACCTAGCACTGTGATGACTCCAGCGAGGCATGTGAAAAATAAGACCGTCATAATTGGGACTGGTGTGGTCAGCAACATTGTGGCTGTCAAAACAAAGATGGTGAGTGTATTCGCAACCAAGTTTGATTTCAATTTGGCTGCCAGCACTCTCTGTGACTATTTAAAAGAGAAACTGAAACGGGAGGTGAAGTGTCGAAAAATTGAGACGACACAGAGCAGATTTAGCTCCTTTTGTGTCACCGCCGAATGCAATGATGTTGCAGAGATGTATGACCCACTGCTCTGGCCCTCAGGGGCCTTTGTCCGACGTTACTATGAGCCTCGTCGCGTTAAAGGAGCAGTCGGAGGCCCGTCTAGACCAGAGCAAACCCCCCGCTCTCAGGGTACTGAGCTTCAGCTCAGCTTCAGCTCAGTCATGATGCTGGGGTGAATGTAGGCCTATCTGTAGAGACCAGGGAGACAGACACACCGGCCAGCTGCCCTGATGGGTCCGTAGTAGATCATTAATGCGGGTCGTATCCTAAAATGCTCGTGGCCTCCGAGTAGGACATACTGCTGCTGATAGATCAAGACGTTTGGTGGTGGACACATTGCTGGACGAGAGTGACATTGTCTGCCTTCAAGAAACCTGGATGGCCAAGCAAGATCTGGACAAATTGAACACCCTACACAAGAACTTTCATGGAGCTGGAGAGTCCGCTACCAATCTCAGCATGAGAATGGTTCGTGGGAGGATAGCTGGTGGTGTAGCTATACTGTGGAACATAAAATATGACCCAATGGTAAAGGTGGTGCGGCTTAATGTTGACTGGGCTATTGGGTTGGAGTTTAATCATAATTATTATTATTTTTACTATTTTAAATGTGTACACACCATATGAATCCTATGACCATGAGGATGAATTCCTGAACAGGTTAGCTTTTATTCAGTCCTTCATAGAGGACAATAGTTCATCTTGTGTCTATGTCATGGGTGATTTTAATGCTGACATGTCAGATAAGTCTTTATTTGCACAACATCTGCAGCAGTTCTGTAATGAAACTAAATTAATTATATCAAGTAAAGCGTTATTGCCTGATACAAGTTTTACCTATGTAAGTGAAGCTTGGCACACAACTTCCTGGCTAGACCATATTGTGACCACAGCTAATGTTCATGACTCACTGGAAAGTATAGAGATATGTTATGGGCTGGCCACCACTGATCACATACCAGTTGCTATGCTGCTAAATGTTGAGAGTGTACCCTTGTTGGCCAACGAGGGTAATGCTGCTCCCTCAAGAAAACTGGACTGGTCAAAATTGACCAAAGAGATTATGCACAGATATTCTCTATTAACTGACAGCTTACTCAGTGATGTTGAATTGCCTAGGGATGCCCTAATGTGCACGGATATGAACTGCAAGGATAAACATCATGCTGAAAATCTCTGTGCCATGTATGATGATATTGTCAAATGTCTTTATGCTTCCAGTGAACCTTTTATTAATCACAAGAGTAAGGTCCCTAACACATGGACTGGCTGGAATGAGTTTGTGTCTGAGCAACATGTTCAAGTTTCAAGTCTTTTATTTCTCAGGTACACAGAACAACACAAGGTTAGACTGGGCACTGAAATTCTTAAGACAAGACAACGCAAGCACCTGGCATAACATAACATATAAATACACGGAACATAATTTAAATGTATGCTGAGCTTAAATAAGTGAAACTTCCTAAATATACAGATAGCAATAAATAATCGACTATACTAACCCTAATACTAAAACTTCCTAAATTACAGATAACAATAAATAGTACACAACAAAGCTTGTGGTATGGATTGCATTTCTGCAGAGCATCTAAAAAATGCCAGTTATAGACTCAGTCCATAACTAGCCATGTGTCTCACTGGAATTATGGTTCATGGTGTTCTACCGAACTCTATTATGTCAGTACTGTTAGTGCCTGTTGTCAAAGATAAGGCTGGTAAACTAAACAGCATAGACAACTATCGACCCATTGCATTGGCAAGTATCTTGTCTAAAGTGTTTGAGAGAATTATTTTAATGAAATTGGAAATGTACATTCTGACTGCAGACAATCAGTTTGGTTTTAAAAGAAAACATGGTACTGATGTCTGTATCTATGCTCTGAAGGAGATTGTCTCTAGGTACACAAGTCTTAATTCATCTGTATTTTTATGCTTTATTGATGCTTCCAAAGCTTTCGATCGAATTTGTTATGAAAAACTGTTTATGAAGCTGCTAGCGAGAGGTGTCCCTAAACCTCTAGTGAGGATTTTGGTGTTCTGGTATGCCAATCAAACTGTTCATGTTAAATGGGACAATGTTGTATCAGCTCCTTTCCATGTTGGTAACGGAGTTCGACAAGGAGGAATTGTATCTCCCTTTTTGTTTAATGTGTTTATGGATGACTTATCAAGCCAGCTGAATAAGACAATACAGTCTGTCTTGTATGTGAATCTATTGTCAATCATCTGATGTGCGCAGATGATCTGGTCCTACTCAGCCCATATAGTGCTGGGCTGCAACAGACACTGAGGGTGTGCTCTCAGTATGGCATAGATCATGATATAAAATATAATGCAAAGAAAAGCCCCATATTGATAGTCAGAAGTAATCAGAACAGGAAATTAACCTTCCCTACCTTTTATTTATCTGGCAGTCCCCTTGGTGTTTGTGAGGAAATAAAATATCTGGGCCATGTCATTTCTGATGATTGGACAGATGACAACGATATGTATCAACAGTGCTATATATATTCTCTAAATATATTCTCAGGCCAATATGTTATTAAGGAAGTTGTTCTCAGTGCTCAGATTCAGTTAAATGTTCCCTGTTTAGAACCTACATAACACCATTGTACACTGCTCATTTGTGGTCTATGTACAGGAAAAGGAGTATACAGAGACTGAAAGTAGCTTACAATGATGCTTTTAGATTGCTACTTAATGTGCCTAGGTGGCATAGTGCTAGTCAGTTGTTTGTGTCTAAGCACGCACCAACCTGTGAGGCACTCTTGAGACAACTGATGTATGGTTTCATGTGTCGACTGGACAAGTCTGAGAACTGTATAGTAGAGGCTCTGGTCAACCCTCTAAAGAGCTGCTATCGATTTACTTCGAACTTAAGACGACATTGGCACAAAAGTCTTCATACTTTTTAATGCACTGTATCATCTATGTTTTATCTTTTTGTTTTTCTCTCTTTTTCATAGCTCTATGTCTGTTATTTTATATGGAACTTGGCGTCTGAAATAAATATTTATATATACTGTATAAAGTCTGGTTCCACCACTGCAATTAGGGAGGCTGGCACTGTCTAGGTGTTTAGGGTTACATCAAGACCACTGAGTTGGAACTGATTATCTGTGTTCAACATCCCTTTGCACATTGTATTTCCATCTCTTCTTAATGCACTCTGGTAATATGTTTTGCTTATGATCTATATGTATGTCTAATGAATGTGTTTTCATAGTGGTTAAACTGTAAGCTCCTTTGTTTATTGTTGGAATGTTCTGAGACTAGTTAGGTCAAGAGAGGGGATGAAGGATTTACAGGTATGTCTGTTTGACCGAAGACCCTGGAGGATGTGTGTAGCATATTATATGGCCTGCTATCTTAGATTGTTGATACAATGGAGATTAGTTTGACCAGGGGGTCCATCTGGAGACATGAAGTCTGGGTGATTTTTGGGTCATTTTTATGTTTTATGACACCCTGACTTGTTGCAGGAGAATCCTCATCACCTGGGGGAAGGAGCTTTGGGACATCAGGTTCTGAGGCTGTTGTTTCAGCTGTCACTGAATTGGGTTAGAAACATTTGATAGACGTGTCCTGATTGTTGTATAGAAATGACCAGATGTTAGGTACTATATAAAACTGTAAATATACTATACAGGAATGTGTTCCGGTGCACCTGCAGTATGGCCGCACTGACGAAAGCTACGCTATTACCTAGCACTTTGTTTGTCTCGTTAGTGTTTGTAAGTTGTTTTGTCAATTTTGTATTTTGCATTCAGTACGACCAGCAAACACGTCTGGATACCGTAGGTGGCGGGTGGGGGTGTAAGGCTGCAGGAGAGACTTGATGTAGTCGGGTGCAGTCCCGTTCACTGCTCGGAAGGTCAGTACCAGGGTCTTGAATCTGATGCAGGCCGTGATGGGTAGCCAGTGGAGAGAGATGAGGAGCGGGGTAACGTGGGAGCGTCTGGGTAGGTTGTAGACCAGGCGGACCGCTGCGTTCTGAATCCTCTGAAGAGGGTGGGTTGCGTATGCTGGGAGACCGGCGAGCAGCGAGTTGCAGTAGTCCAACTTGGAGAGGACAAGTGCTTGGACAAGCAGCTGGGTGGAGTGCTCAGACAGGTATCTTCTGATCTTCCGGATGTTGTAGAGGGTGAATCTACACGACCGGGAGACCGCAGCAATGTGGGCCGTGAGGGAGAGCTCGTCATCCATGATAACCCCAAGGTTCCTGGCAGAGGATGAGGGGGTCACCGTCGCAGATCCCAGGGTGATTGAGAGGTCGTGGGAGATGGAGGGTTTGGCCGGGATGATGAGAAGTTCTGTTTTGGCGAGGTTCAGCTGGAGGTGGTGCTCGGTCATCCAGGCGGAGATGTCTGCGAGGCAGGCCTCAATCCTAGCTGAGATCCCCGGATCGGTCGGGGGAAACGACAGGTACAGCTACTAGTAAACCGAACAGCTGTTTGGCCCTAGCCCACGCTAAATAAAAGAAAGGCAGGCCACAAAACAATAGTGACCGTCTCTTGTGAAACCCAGATGTAACAGAAAGAACAGGCGTTAACCTGGTCTTAACTTCGAATGCTCCATCCCCAACCCCCTCAGAATCAGAAGGGATTTTATTCGCCATTGAATGTTTGCACAGACAAGGAATTTACTTTGGTAGGAAGGTGCATACATTAAACATATAGGAATCTTGAAACTTAAATATGTGGACTAACTATACAAAAGGAGCAAAGTCGAGCTAATACTAAGGGTATTTAAAATAAAATATAAGTAGCCATAATTTACAATCTAACCTAACCTTCGCCAACCACCAGAATTCCCGGCATCCGAACATTCCGGGCATTCCTGTTGATGGCAGACAGCAGGTTGATTGGCATGTCGGACCCCGCGAACACTGCTGGTAAACAACCAACTAACAGCCTAACATTTAACACACGTCTTTCTGTATGGGTCGCTACACTATGTTGGGACTTAAACAGCTAAGATTCCTTGATGAGATGCCTTATCAATCTATTAACGTTATAAAAGATGAACACTGCAGTCAGATAGCTACCCTGTTTGCTATTGTATAATGCCTGTTTGTAGTGTATTTCAGAGTAGGCCATGATCTAGTAACTTAAAGGCTGGTAGTTGATTGAAGATAATAATGGGGATATGTTTAAGATTGAGATTGGACTCAAATGTGGATAATTGGATGTGTAGGCCTACATGTTATTTTTGCTTAGGGTTCACTTCAAACGTTAAAAGAAGGGATGAGATAGCAGACTTCTTCAAAAAGCTGAGTAAACAGGATCAGGTGGAAATAGACCCCAGTCCTTGCACCACCCCAAGACCTCAGAGCAGCTCCCTCCCCAAGGCTACAGGCACCAGGTCAGAGCATACTAGGCAGTCAGCCACCAAGTTTAGCTTGTGTTTGTAGGCCACACATGTAAGCCTACACAAAGGTTTTTTTCCGATTAAACCTCACTTTAAAATGTTGGTTCTTGTTTTGATGGCTGTGGCATTTTTTGTGTGAGTATACACTAATAGTTATGTTTTAATGTAAAAGATTCATGAAAGAATCTAACCTCTAACCTGGTTAGACCCAGATTATATATTCATGAAAACAGAGTGACCACAGTCTCTCCAGTTTGTGAGTACAGTACAGTGTGTGTAAGAAAGAAATGAATTGCTTTGGATAAACAGGCCACACTGAAGAACTCAGGCTTAAGTGAATTTCAATTTTAATTTCTCATCAGCAATCATATGAATAATTGACACTGCTTAGATGCCAGGCTAAGGTTACACACACATTTTCAGTCTTGGTCTGTGGACCCCCTGAAGTAGCCCTGGCCACCCCTTGGCCACCCCATATATAAAAGTCTGGTTCCGCCACTGCAATCAGGGAGGCTGGCACTGTCTAGGTGTTTAGGGTTACATCAAGAGCACTGAGTTGGAACTGATTATCTGTGTTCAACATCCATTTGCACATTTTATTTTAATTTCTTCTTGATGCATGATTATGCTTTGCTTATGACCTGCACCTCTCTTCCTCACCAACCACCCCTGGAGAAGTGGAATTCTCACTGAATTGCTCCCTCCAGGCTTTCTTAAATGTTTTAACTGAGGTTTCCTGAGTTTCACCTTGCCTTCAGTTAAATACCTTTTGGGCTTATGTATGTAAAATGAATGTGTTTTCATAGTGGTTAAACTGTAAGCTCCTTTGTTTATTGTTGGAATGTTCTGAGACTAGTTAGGTCAAGAGAGGAGATGAAGGATTTAGAGGTATGTCTGTTTGACCAGTGAAGACTGACCACTGTGGGACAGTAAACCCTGGAGGATGGGTGTATCATATTAAATGGCCTGCTATCTAAGATTGTTGATACAATGGAGATTAGTTTGACCAGGGGGGTCTTCTGGAGACATGAAGTCTGGGTGATTTTTGGGTCATTTTGATGTTTTATGACACCCTGACTTATTGCAGGAGAATCCTCATCACCTGGGGGAAGGAGCTTTGGGACATCAGGTTCTGAGGCTGTTGTTTCAGCTGTCACTGAATTGGGTTAGAAACATTTGATAGACGTGTCCTGATTGTTGTATAGAAATTAACAGATGTTAGGTACTATATAAAACTGTAAATATACTATACAGGAATGTGTTCCGGTGCACCTGCAGTATGGCCGCACTGACGAAAGCTACGCTATTACCTAGCATTTTTTTTGTCTCGTTAGAGTTTGTAAGTTGTTTTGTCAATTTTGTATTTTGCATTCAGTACGACCAGCAAACACTTCTGGATATTAGGTCGTCACTTAGCTTAAGGAATATTTTACAAACTTGAATTCCACTTTCCAGAGTTCGAGATCGGACTGCAGCGGGCTCTTTGTTGTTTCGCCGATCTGTTTACCTGCGAGACGGAGGAAGAAGAAACAAGGCCGACGTGCTGGAGTTCTTGTTCGAACTCGGAAACGGAGCTTCAAACCTGCTTTTCTAACCATCCTACTCGCTAAAGTTCAGGTTAACTTTCTTTGGGCCATGGATGTAGCGGTACTAGCATCTCACTGCTCTCCTGCACTTGAGCTATTAACTGTAAAAATCAGACCCTTCTATCTACCTTGGGATTTACTCTGGTTTACTTCAGTCGTCATCGTTTATGGAGTGAATAATGTGAGGTGATGTAGTTAACGTAAAAGTTAATGTGTTTGGCTAGGAAATTAAGTTGTATACAGGCTGTATTAAAGTGAATTGTGTCATGTTTCATCTAGCAGATTTAGCCATACTGGTATCAGCACACGTGTTGAGGATCGAGATGTGTGCGTGTTAAGAGCATGTAAGTGGGTATTATTTCTTTGAACATACTGGTAAATATTTAGGTTTTATGTATTTGATGTTAGTGGTGTACTAATGATGTTTTTGTATTGTCTACTCTCACTATCACCACTACCGTTTTGTACTGCTAAAACTTACTATTCTTTTTATTTTCTTACACGGCTATTTGGGCTACAGTTTTGGATGGGCTGAGCTTGTGTACCTGTTAGGTTATCATATTAATCTATCAGATAAAGAACCCTGCTCTTTATTTAGTTTTTGTTTTTATTCCCCGCCAACATAGACAAAAGCTTTAACAGGTCAGTCCGGTTGCGAGGTCACTCCACTTAAGAAGTGACGAGAGTGTGACGACCCTCCAGGACTGTTTTGACACCACTGACTGGCTGATGTTTAGGGAGGCAGCAGATGGAGACATTAAACGAATAAACGGACACTGTTTCCAGCTACATTCAACACTGCATTGATGATGTTGTCCCCAAGAAGGATGTCCGGTCTTTCCCCAATCTCAGATCGATCTCCTCATCTTTAAAGGATTGAGAAATGCAGTAGTCAGAGAACTCCGTAAAGCAAAGACAGCCTATTTTATGCAACTGAGGAATTTGAAGGAAACAGCACATCCCTATGGAAGCACCTTGACAGTCTTACTAAACTCAAACCTAGTCAACAAAAAACAAGAACAGATTTGGAAGTGAATGGTGTTATCAGCACTAACAATTCAGCTATTACAAAACAATTCATTAACTTCTTTATTCAGTCAGTGGAGGAGCTTGCAGAGAATTTTGAACCAGCAACCCTATCACAGACCACAAAGTCAGAGCCATCAAAGCTTTTCCAAATTCAGGAGGTCAGTCAGGAAAAAGTACATAAAATCATTAATAAACTAAATAAGTCTAAGGCAAAGGATGTGTTTGGGTTGGACACTGCCTTTATCAGAACTCACTGTTCTTCCCTGGTTAAACCTGTAACCCACCTGGTAAACCTTTCCATCAGAGTGGGCAAATTAATAGTAGAGCATCTCGAAAGCAACAAACTTATCAACTCCAAAGAGTTTGGATCTAGACCAGGGTACTCTACAGAAATGGCTAAATGCTACCGAGAACATCAAGAGTAAAGGCCATTGCACACTGAGTCCGAAATTCGTAACCGAAATGTTCGCACGTAAAAAAATTAATACGACCTCGCGTTATGTCAATCGCGCTTACACTCTGCCTCCAAAACTTTCATACGTCAAAAAAAAGTTTGGATCCGGTTCGATTTTCTGCATTTTCGCATCCATAGCCAGAATTTTGATAGTTCTTTTGGAAATTCAGTGCCACCGAATGTTGAGGCTGACGATTGCAAAAAATGCATAAAAGATTTCGAACTCAGTGTGTAAAGGGTACTCCGTACTTCACGATTACGGACACATGGGAAGGGCCTACGCATAGATGGAACGCCCTGAAACGCCCTCTCCGTCGTCTGCGGGGCCGTCGGAGACCTCTCCCGTGCACCGTTGAAATTCCTGTCGATCCATCATGCCGTGCTGTACGCGACAGATACCCCTTGGTCGTGATTGGTCCGCTACGACATCATTTCCAAACGACATCATTTCCGACTTCGACAGAAAGGCGTTTTCTCTAAGGTCGTCTTTTTGAAAGACGTCTGTGATGAGAACTTCTTGGAGAGAAAGTTTATTGTGAGATAGTTTATGCTCTACTCTAGCGAATTCAGAAACGTGAGTTTGTTGTCTTTTTGAGCTGAGTACCTTCTACGCTCACTTTGAGAGGGACAGTGACCCCCCTGCAGTGGAGTTACCTGAGGGCCTAGCCAGTGGTGTGCCTACAATAACTGTAGCTGAGGCATTGCTCCAGAAAACTCAACCCTCGCAAGGCACCTGGCCCAGACGGCATATCAGGTGCTGCGCGGACCAGCTGGCAGGGGTCTTCAGTGACATCTTCCACCTCTCCCTCAGCCTGTCTGTACTCCCCACCTGCTTCAAGAGGACCACCATTATCCCTGTGCCCAAGAACACCAAGGTCACCTGCATGAACGACTATCGTCCGATAGCACTGACCTCTGTCATCATGAAGTGCTTCGAGCGGCTAGTCAAATCATTCATCTGCTCCTCGCTGCCTCCCACAATGTACATTAAGCGAAATGTACATTGATACATTTCTCACTACTATATATATTCTACTATACAATATTGCACTATTGCTGATAGTTGCTGTACCTCACTTGTCTTAGGTTAGTATAGCTCTATAAGGTCAGTATAGGTCATTATGTGTATTAGAGGTCTAGTATATTGTATTGTATACTATTGTTGAAGGATCCTCACTGAACCTTCGTTTGAATGTACTTTCGAGAAATGATGAATAAACAAAAAAAGAGTGACGCTTATTAGAGATAATGTGCATTTGCATGAAGATGTGTTTGTGACTTTCTTGCATACGTATATCAAGTTTTGCATTAAAATGTTTTTAGAATTTGCTTATACACGTATATTAAGTTTTGCATTAATATTTGTTTAGAATTTCTTCCGTACGTATATTGAGCTACTGGGTCATATGTGCATTTGCATAAGGTGGTTTTAGAAATGGCTTGCATACATATACAGAATTATAATATGTGCATTGGCATTAAATGTGCTATTAGAGAATGGCTTGCATATGTTTTAAGATGTGTTAGAAATAGCAAAATGGTTTTAGAGCTTTTTTACCTTTTCGTTATGAATAAAAAATGGTTTCCAGATGTATATTTTAGATAAAATGAGTTATGACTGCTTGCTGGTAAAAAGTTTGAGTTAGAATGCTTTGAGTGTGACAGTTTGGAACTATTTTACATAGGATGTGGTAAAAACTGCTTGCATAGAGAAAACCGGATCTCCGGATCTTGAATGACAGCTACTTTGACAGGGCTGTCTGTCTAACTGGTGTTTACGCGAAACAGGATTTTGAAGATTTACATGTTCAGACTCACTCTCTCTCATAGGTGCGGTGTTGTGTCCTAAATAACGGGGGGGAATAAGGGCGAGCAAAGCTCTTAATCGCTCTTGATTGTTATTAAAGGAAAATACTAATATTCGTCTGAGTGGGAACAAAGGAATAAGGGATAAATAAATGATAATGTTGTCATAAAAGACCAAAACATTAATGCTGCTATAAAAACCCTTGATGTTATAAAGCCCAGTGACGTTACGACACCGTGGTTTGGTTTGGTGTCGATTCCCTCAGAGGGAGCCGCTAGCAAACCCAAAATTAAACGTGTGTCTCCGCTCACAAACCTGGGGAACCGTGAGACCCCGAGCGTGACTAGATCACACAGGCCAGACAGTACAGTTGAGGGTTGGTCCGAAAGCCGATCATCGCCGCAGACACAGTTCTCTCGCTGTGAGCCCAGCGCATCGTTCAACACTATTGTTGTTGCTTATCATAGATGTAATCTATGTTCTAAGTACTTATATGTTTGTTATGTCAGATTACTTTGTGTTGTCTTGTCCCTAGAATTTCAGTGCCCAGTCTGACCTTATGTTGTTCTGTGTACCTGACAATAAAAGACTTAAACTTGACTTCATGTATTTTGTGTTCGTCATCACTCTGCCGAACGACTTCTAGTAATCCGGTATGACTGGTCACAGAGTGCTCTGTTTGGTAATGTACTGTACAGAATAAAGAATGTGTATTAATCCGGCATCTTGACTATTCACGCACACAGTGTCTTCAAAACTTCCTTGACACTTCCTTGAGAGATTAGGTTGATTTAGGTGCAGTTCTATGGGCTTGTGTGAAGCCCTCTGCAACATTGCTTGTAGAAAGGGCAATACAAATAACATTTGATTTGAGTACAATGACACAATTTGAACAAAGTTACTGGAAGCCAGTAACCAATGTGAAATATTAACCTGCCTGAGAAGCTGATTTTAAAGAGTTGGATTGTACCTGTGGAATATTCCAGAAAACGATCTGTCTATTGTATATTGAGACATCATGTGGTCATCCTGAGGCATTTCTATGATGTATTATGATTATAAGAAGGATTACAAACACTACTACCCGCAGGAGGTGGAAATAAAGAATGAGTCTGTAATTTTCCTCTCAAACACCAAGAAGGTTTGATCAGTCAGAGGACTGTCTGTCCAGGTTGGGAGACTTTCCTTTCATCTCAAATGGAATCGTACCAAACTATAGTGTCAGACATTGTACACCTTTTTCTTTCCCTTAAAAAAAAATGGAGAATGACCATTTTGAGGGAGGAACAGAAGGGTAAAATCGTCCTTCTCCACTTTTTTAAAAAGGGAAGAAAAAGGTGCAGTGGTCTTGTAATTCTTTTCAGAGCTATAGTAGTACAATGCACCAAGAAAGTAATACATATTACATCCAATAGCAGGTCTGTCAGTATACTGTCTGTCTACAATAATATAATGAAGTAGTATGTCTTAAATATATTCCTGTCCCACCCTGGTCTGTTTCACCCATCTCATGTTTGTCTCCACTCCCTCCAGGTGTCTCCCATCTTCCTTCCTACCCTCATTTATCCCTGTGTTTTCTGTTTGCGGTCAGTTCTTCTTGTTTGTCAAGCCTACAGTACCAGCATGTTTTTGTCTACCTCCTTTTGTCTTTTCTGCCTCTTAGTTCCTCTGGTCCTTACATCCTGCCTGCCCTGACTCTGAGTCTGCCTGCTGCCCTGTACCTGAATGGCTCTGCCTTGTCAACGACAAACCTAGCCTGCCCTGGATAGTCTTTCCCGGCCCCCTTGTACCTTTAATAGACCACAAATTTACAACCAGAGAAAGTTTATTGTGAGATAGTTTATGCTCTACTCTAGCGAATTCAGAAACGTGAGTTTGTTGTCTTTTTGAGCTGAGTACCTTCTACGCTCACTTTGAGAGGGACAGTGACCCCCCTGCAGTGGAGTTACCTGAGGGCCTAGCCAGTGGTGTGCCTACAATAACTGTAGCTGAGGCATTGCTCCAGAAAACTCAACCCTCGCAAGGCACCTGGCCCAGACGGCATATCAGGTGCTGCGCGGACCAGCTGGCAGGGGTCTTCAGTGACATCTTCCACCTCTCCCTCAGCCTGTCTGTACTCCCCACCTGCTTCAAGAGGACCACCATTATCCCTGTGCCCAAGAACACCAAGGTCACCTGCATGAACGACTATCGTCCGATAGCACTGACCTCTGTCATCATGAAGTGCTTCGAGCGGCTAGTCAAATCATTCATCTGCTCCTCGCTGCCTCCCACAATGTACATTAAGCGAAATGTACATTGATACATTTCTCACTACTATATATATTCTACTATACAATATTGCACTATTGCTGATAGTTGCTGTACCTCACTTGTCTTAGGTTAGTATAGCTCTATAAGGTCAGTATAGGTCATTATGTGTATTAGAGGTCTAGTATATTGTATTGTATACTATTGTTGAAGGATCCTCACTGAACCTTCGTTTGAATGTACTTTCGAGAAATGATGAATAAACAAAAAAAGAGTGACGCTTATTAGAGATAATGTGCATTTGCATGAAGATGTGTTTGTGACTTTCTTGCATACGTATATCAAGTTTTGCATTAAAATGTTTTTAGAATTTGCTTATACACGTATATTAAGTTTTGCATTAATATTTGTTTAGAATTTCTTCCGTACGTATATTGAGCTACTGGGTCATATGTGCATTTGCATAAGGTGGTTTTAGAAATGGCTTGCATACATATACAGAATTATAATATGTGCATTGGCATTAAATGTGCTATTAGAGAATGGCTTGCATATGTTTTAAGATGTGTTAGAAATAGCAAAATGGTTTTAGAGCTTTTTTACCTTTTCGTTATGAATAAAAAATGGTTTCCAGATGTATATTTTAGATAAAATGAGTTATGACTGCTTGCTGGTAAAAAGTTTGAGTTAGAATGCTTTGAGTGTGACAGTTTGGAACTATTTTACATAGGATGTGGTAAAAACTGCTTGCATAGAGAAAACCGGATCTCCGGATCTTGAATGACAGCTACTTTGACAGGGCTGTCTGTCTAACTGGTGTTTACGCGAAACAGGATTTTGAAGATTTACATGTTCAGACTCACTCTCTCTCATAGGTGCGGTGTTGTGTCCTAAATAACGGGGGGGAATAAGGGCGAGCAAAGCTCTTAATCGCTCTTGATTGTTATTAAAGGAAAATACTAATATTCGTCTGAGTGGGAACAAAGGAATAAGGGATAAATAAATGATAATGTTGTCATAAAAGACCAAAACATTAATGCTGCTATAAAAACCCTTGATGTTATAAAGCCCAGTGACGTTACGACACCGTGGTTTGGTTTGGTGTCGATTCCCTCAGAGGGAGCCGCTAGCAAACCCAAAATTAAACGTGTGTCTCCGCTCACAAACCTGGGGAACCGTGAGACCCCGAGCGTGACTAGATCACACAGGCCAGACAGTACAGTTGAGGGTTGGTCCGAAAGCCGATCATCGCCGCAGACACAGTTCTCTCGCTGTGAGCCCAGCGCATCGTTCAACACTATTGTTGTTGCTTATCATAGATGTAATCTATGTTCTAAGTACTTATATGTTTGTTATGTCAGATTACTTTGTGTTGTCTTGTCCCTAGAATTTCAGTGCCCAGTCTGACCTTATGTTGTTCTGTGTACCTGACAATAAAAGACTTAAACTTGACTTCATGTATTTTGTGTTCGTCATCACTCTGCCGAACGACTTCTAGTAATCCGGTATGACTGGTCACAGAGTGCTCTGTTTGGTAATGTACTGTACAGAATAAAGAATGTGTATTAATCCGGCATCTTGACTATTCACGCACACAGTGTCTTCAAAACTTCCTTGACACTTCCTTGAGAGATTAGGTTGATTTAGGTGCAGTTCTATGGGCTTGTGTGAAGCCCTCTGCAACATTGCTTGTAGAAAGGGCAATACAAATAACATTTGATTTGAGTACAATGACACAATTTGAACAAAGTTACTGGAAGCCAGTAACCAATGTGAAATATTAACCTGCCTGAGAAGCTGATTTTAAAGAGTTGGATTGTACCTGTGGAATATTCCAGAAAACGATCTGTCTATTGTATATTGAGACATCATGTGGTCATCCTGAGGCATTTCTATGATGTATTATGATTATAAGAAGGATTACAAACACTACTACCCGCAGGAGGTGGAAATAAAGAATGAGTCTGTAATTTTCCTCTCAAACACCAAGAAGGTTTGATCAGTCAGAGGACTGTCTGTCCAGGTTGGGAGACTTTCCTTTCATCTCAAATGGAATCGTACCAAACTATAGTGTCAGACATTGTACACCTTTTTCTTTCCCTTAAAAAAAAATGGAGAATGACCATTTTGAGGGAGGAACAGAAGGGTAAAATCGTCCTTCTCCACTTTTTTAAAAAGGGAAGAAAAAGGTGCAGTGGTCTTGTAATTCTTTTCAGAGCTATAGTAGTACAATGCACCAAGAAAGTAATACATATTACATCCAATAGCAGGTCTGTCAGTATACTGTCTGTCTACAATAATATAATGAAGTAGTATGTCTTAAATATATTCCTGTCCCACCCTGGTCTGTTTCACCCATCTCATGTTTGTCTCCACTCCCTCCAGGTGTCTCCCATCTTCCTTCCTACCCTCATTTATCCCTGTGTTTTCTGTTTGCGGTCAGTTCTTCTTGTTTGTCAAGCCTACAGTACCAGCATGTTTTTGTCTACCTCCTTTTGTCTTTTCTGCCTCTTAGTTCCTCTGGTCCTTACATCCTGCCTGCCCTGACTCTGAGTCTGCCTGCTGCCCTGTACCTGAATGGCTCTGCCTTGTCAACGACAAACCTAGCCTGCCCTGGATAGTCTTTTCCGGCCCCCTTGTACCTTTAATAGACCACAAATTTACAACCAGTGTGTGGTGGAAATGGAATCGTACCAAACGATAGTCTCAGAAATTGTACACCTTTTTCTTTCCCTTTAAAAAAAGTTGAGAATGACCATTTTGAGGGAGGAACACTAGGGTAAAATGTGCCTCTTAAATTTGACCCTTCTGTTCCTCACTCAAAATCGTTCTTTTCCACTTTTTTAAAAAGGTGCAGTGGTCTTGTAATTCTTTCCAGAGCTTTAGTAGTACAATATACCAAGAAAGTATTACATATTACATCCAATAGCAGGTCTGTCAGTATACCATGCAGCACACTTTTCTGGCTATTTCTGACACACAGCCTTGATGCAGGGATAGTGGTGTGTCAGGCACAGGACAACAGTACACTAGCAGACAGATACTAAACACAATGTCAATCTACAATAATATAATAAAGGAGTATGTCTTAAATAGATTCCTGTCCCACCCTGATCTGTTTCACCCATCTCATGT
This sequence comes from Hypomesus transpacificus, assembly GCF_021917145.1. Classification (NCBI taxonomy): domain Eukaryota; kingdom Metazoa; phylum Chordata; class Actinopteri; order Osmeriformes; family Osmeridae; genus Hypomesus; species Hypomesus transpacificus. The sequence goes on along the minus strand of NC_061068.1, from coordinate 15,706,693 downwards.
TTGTCTCCACCCCCTCCAGGTGTCTCCCATCTCTCCTACTCTCATTTATCCCTGTGTTTTCTGTTTGGGGTCAGTTCTTCTTGTTTGTCAAGCCTACAGTACCAGCATGTTTTTCTCTATCTCCTTTAGTCTTTTCTGCCTCTTAGTTCCCCTGGTCCTTACATCCTGCCTGGCCTGACTCTGAGTCTGCCTGCTGCCCTGTACCTGAATGGCTCTGCCTTGTGGATGTCAAACCTAGCTTGCCCTGAATAGTCTTTTCCGGCCCCCTTGTACCTTTAATAGACCACAAACTCACAACCAGACTGTGGTGTGAATGTGATTATAACTATGGTTGTGTTATGTTGAACAGGTATGCAGACCTGAACCACAAATAGTTTACAATAATGTACAAGAGCGCCCTGTCCCAACCCAAGCTCTTCTCCTGTCTGGCCCCCCAATGGTGGAATCACCTCCCCACCTTCATCAGGGACACTGACTGTCTCCCCACCTTCAAGAAAAGGGTAAAGACACACTTGTTCCGGGAGTACAACGGTACTTAAGACTCTCTGACTTTCTGAGAGCCTCTCAAGTACACACCTAGTCTGAAGTTGAGTCGAGTTTTTTCCTGAGCCAGTTTTTTGTAGAAAGACATTCCGAATACATTTATTTTCGTCAGTTGTACTGACCATCTTTTTATTTCTGTTTTACTAGTGGCCCAGGGTCCCCGTTTTCTTGTTTTTCCTGTACGCCCTTGGTCAAAGAGGTTAGCTTCCTTTTTTATTTATTTTTACACTTTGATTTTGTTCCTATAATTTTCTGCCAATAAAAATGTGAAAAAGACAGTCGTTGCCCTACCGCCCATTTGTGCGCCCCTCGTTCGAGACCCAGAGGCGCCCCACACCTAGACTCAGGTGAGTTCCCCGGGGATTCGCGACCATTTAGACACGAGACACAACAACCAGCTGGTGTTTACGCGAAAACAGGGTCTTGAAGTGTTGGTCTGTTCAGACACATGTACTCTCTCGATAGGTGCGGTGTTGCGTCTCACGGAGGATAAAACTAACGGGGAGGGAAAACGTTTTGTTTTATTATTGTCACCCGTGGGAAGGACGTTCACCGGGAGGGAAACATAGCCAAGTAATAAGTGATCGATAAACTATGATGTGTTGCCCAAAAAAGGGCCTATAAACATTTGCTGCCATAAATGATCTCTTGAGGTTGTGATTGAAGTCCCCGTGAACGTCTGTGGTTGTTGTGTTGGGTGCGGTGATTCCCGAGGGAGTCTCTGACTAACTCGTAAATCGACCAAGCGTGTGATCTCCGGCACGTAGCCTATGCAAATTCGTGAGGGCCGAGCGTGAACTAGGGAGACGGGCGAGGCGTAATAAAATAGCGGTGACTATTTGCCAGGGGATCAGCACCCTGGTCAGCGCGCACCTCGAGTCCCCAGGCGATCGTTCAACAATGTCCAAAAGAAAACACACACCTTGTGTAATTGTTTATTGTACATAAAACTTTTACCGGCATTTAGAAAAAGAAAAAAAAGAAAAGATAAGCGAGGAGTAAGTGATGCTAGCAAAGCTAGATACCTAATGTTTGCAATCTGTCTCTGTACCAAAACTCTTCATAACTCTCTCTTCCACTCTTCCACCATTACACAAAGAGATTTAGCAAGTATTAGCTGTGTAACATTCTGTATGTTTCAGGGTGTTAGTTTCAGTTGCTTGCCAGATTTTGGTTGTGATAATAAGCCAGGCCACCTAAAGCTATGTAGCAAATGATGAATATTGTAGTGAATGACGGGGGTAGTTAAGGGGAGCAGAGTCAGTGGCTGCACCTGTGTTAGGGGGGTATCGGGAGGAGTATAAGAGAGGGAAGTGAGCAGGGGTTGGGAGCTGGTCTGGGAGCCGGTGTCTGACAGACATCACGGAAGTGAAAGAACTGAACGTGTGTTGCAATTGGGGGGTGGCTGCGTTCCTGGCTGGTTAGGGTGACGTAGACAGCGGGGCTGTAGGTGTGTCCGCTCCCATTGTCTGCTGTCTTTGGAGCGGCCTCAGTCTAGACCCCAGGAGGGTCTCAAACCCCTGGAGAGTTAAGTAGTGTTATTCATTCTTACAAACTGTTCGTTATGTGTAGGCTACCGCTCACTGGTAGTTTTAGCCGTAGCGTGTAGAGCTAGAGTACAGGGGGAGGCAGCTAGAGCACCTGTGCAGGTAGATAGACCCTGCCAGCAGGTCCTGAGACACATGTGCAGTGAGCGGGGGCGTGATATCACAGTGTGGCCGTGGTGTGCGTGCCCTAAGGGGATGTGAGCGTGGCGTTGTAGTGTGGGACAAGCGTGCAGTGTAATGTCATGTAAGTAATCTCACTTGTCCCAGTTACAGGGTAAATGCAGGAATCCTGAAGTTAATTTCAATACCTTTTTAAGACTTTTTGAAGACCTTCTCAAAATATTTTAAGACCTCATCGCCACTTCAAGTTCTAATCTGCAAAAAACCTTAAACTTAATAAACAGTTGTAGGTTGAAAATAAATATATAGAGCACAACCATACAACAGAACTCAGATAAGCTCGGAAGAAACAAAGCTCAAAATAATAAATAAAAGAATAAAAGGCAAGGTTTATAGAAACATTTGAATGTTTGAGTTCAGTGATTCACCGCATTATTGCAACACCAGATAACCTCTGCGTGCATCGTTGATGTGTCACCCATAGCCACCCTGATGTCGGCAGACGATGGGGCAGAGGTCGCTGTCGTAGCTGTTTTGACAAGTTCAGCTGTTTTGTTGGGGGGTGGTGTCGCTGGTGGATCACAGAAACTGGCAATGGACAGCTGCGGCTGCTCTCTGCGGCGGCCTTGACAGCGTTGATGCCCATTGAAGCTACGCTAATCTTCTTTTTACAATATGTACAGTAAGCCTGTTTTCACGGACAGGCTTTAGCCATTGTATAAACTCATCCTTCTCCAACCAGGAGAAATGGGCAAATGTACATTTCCCCATTTCGGAGTCTGTTTCGCGACATGTGGAGGGCGACACATCACCCATTCCCGTCATCATTCTGCTGGACCTTTCTGCAGCGTGTGACACGGTTAACCACCAGATCCTGCTCTCCAGACTTTCTGAGATGGGCATTACTGGCACTGCACTCCAGTGGATCTCATCCTACCTGTCGGGAAGATCCTACCAGGTCTCCTGGGGAGGCAAACTGTCAGGCCCTCGCCAGCTCTCCACTGGTGTCCCACAGGGCTCCGTCCTTGGCCCCCTCCTCTTCTCTCTGTACACCACCTCACTTGGACCAATCATCACCTCCCATGGCTTCTCCTACCACTGCTACGCTGACGACACGCAGCTGTACCTGTCGTTCCCCCCGACTGATCCGGGGATCTCAGCTAGGATTGAGGCCTGCCTCACAGACATCTCCGCCTGGATGACAGAGCACCTCCTCCAGCTGAACCTCGCCAAAACAGAACTTCTCATCATCCCGGCTAAACCCTCCATCTCCCATGATCTGTCAATCACCCTGGGATCTGCGACGGTGACCCCTTCATCCTCTGCCAGGAACCTTGGGGTTACCATGGATGACGAGCTCTCCCTCACGGCCCACATTGCCGCAGTCTCCCGGTCTTGTAGATTCACCCTCTTCAACATCCGGAAGATCAGGAGATACCTGTCTGAGCACTCCTGCTAGTCCAAGCACTGGTCCTCTCCAAGTTGGACTACTGCAACTCGCTGCTCGCTGGTCTCCCAGCATGTGCAACCAACCCTCTTAAGAGGATTCAGAACGCAGCGGCCCGCCTGGTCTACAATCTACCCAGATGCTCCCATGTTACCCCGCTCCTCATCTCTCTCCACTGGCTACCCATCAATGCCCGTATCAGATTCAAGACCCTGGTCCTGACCTTCCGAGCAGTGAACGGGACTGCACCCGACTACATCAAGTCTCTCCTGCAACCTTACACCCCCACCCGTCACCTACGGTCTTCCTTAGACAACCGCCTGGTGGTCCCACCGCTCAAGACTGCCCGGTCCCAACACAAGCTCTTCTCCTGCCTGGCCCCCCAATGGTGGAACCAGCTCCCCACCTCCATCAGGGACACTGGCTGTCTCCCCACCTTCAAGAAAAGGTTCAAGACGCACTTGTTCCGGGAGTACAACGGCACTTAGGAATGCTTGGCTGGACCTGTTGTTGGTTTCCTCAAGGATCACAATGACTCTTATTGAGTGACTTGTTGCTCTTGTAGGTTAGTTATAACGAAGTTAAGTCTTGTACTCGCTGTGAAATATTTTACTATTGATTGTTCTTCTACAGGTACAGTCCTGCACCTTTTTGTGGTTCATGATGTTTTAATTTGTAACTTGTATAACTGCATGCTCTTATAGGTCTTCCCTTTTGGCACTTGTTTAGTTTTTTTCACAATGCATGCTTCATGTTTTGGCTGCTTGCAATGTTTGGGACTACCTCGTTGTTATGAACAGTGACCTATGCTCTTTTGTAAAGCTCTCTCTTGGAAGTCGCTTTGGATAAAAGCGTCTGCTAAATGCATAAATGTAAATGTAATTTCGCAAAATACGAGACTCGCTGACCAAGCACGTCGTTGTTTATAATAGTCATGGGAGGAAAATAAATATTCATGCATACTTTTAGGAATCAAACTCTTTGGACAAAGCGTGAACAAAATTTAATACCTCATAAAATCGGGATTAAGACTTTTTAATACCTTTTAAGGGCCTTAATTTACCTAAATAGATTTATCAACCTTTAATAATTTTTAAGACCCCGCTGCTAAAACAGAGCTTTAATGCTATTGTTTTGCACTTGCTTTTTGAATTTCTCCCTACAAAGTTAAAGGGCCCATATTGCATGGAGTACTCAGACCCTCTAAAGTCCTATAGATAGACTGAGGAGATAAACACTCACTTGAAAGGTGTCATAATGGTTTCTTTCTTGTGACATCTTTAAAGTGAATGTTTAGGCTATTCTTTAGTTTTTCAGTGGGACTTTTGGGGCCCTGTTAATGACATTAATGACTTAAGCTTAGCATATACCAGCTACAGCGCATCGTGTCATATCATTATATTACAGTTTTTTTCAATCGCTAAGAAGCGCTTACCCATACTTCGGACACTTTTTCTAAACTCTTAACACAATTAGCACAGCATCAGTCTTTTTTGGCCATACAATTCACATATTTCATGTCTTTTTCACACAATATGCTGTCAGTGAAGACATTTCCACAACGCTTACATTTTCTTAACAGACAACCTATACCTCCCAACAAAATGATGGATTGTTTGTGTAGTATTTACGAATGTTAACACACAACATCCCACAATAGCAAAAACAATTATCCAAACCTTAGATACAGTATAAAAACATCTGCTTCTACAATGATATTAGTTCAAAAACAACATATCTCAGCAACAAACAAAAAAAAGGCAATTGAAAAATGGACACACAGCTGATTTATGTTGGGTAAAGTGGGCCAACCACAGCTGATTCCAGTGTAGCTTAGACTCAGTGGCAGGGGTGTTAAGGAAGAATTCGAGTGGCACTGTGTAGATCTGAATAGTCAAGGGATATGGTTTTAATACAATTTATTGGACTATACAATTACATATGATTTAAACAAAGTACTTTGTGATCCGTCTCGGCGAAGGGTGTGCTAGCCACAAATCGTTCGCAAGAGTGATCCTGAACATCCAAAGATCACAACCTCATATACACTTCAGATCAAATGGCATTCTAAAAGGTCAATCAATCAATGTAGCAAACTCTGTGATTGGCTAACTCAACTTAGTGACAGCTTAGCACAATACCAAGTGTCCAGTGTGTCCCAAAGTTCTTTGATGTCACAGCTCTCCCCAGAGCAGTAGATAATAAAGCCACAGGGGTTGACCAGTCAAATGGTCAACTGTCCTTTGTGTGACCATCTTCAAACAATACTTTTAATTAACACAAACAATGAAACAGGACACAGTCCTTCTAGCCAAAGTTCAGAGCAACTGTCTCATTGACCCCTTACAGTAACCAGAGGACAGAAGTCCATATAAAATGCTTCACCCATCCCCCAGGGCAAGCTGCCCACAGAGCCATCAGCACCTCACATTCCTTTGAACTCAACTTAATTATCTTGCCTTCCTGTCTCTTACCAATGAACATAGAAGATTATAGATTTCATACACATACATCTATGCATATGACCAACAGTTCCACTACAGGGGTTATTTCCTTCAATTACTATAAAAGAAGGACTCTGAGGAGAGATGTTGTTGGATTTAGGAAACAGAAACAGACAAATACAATCACTGTAATGTTTGGACGAGGAAGAGCAAGGGGCCCAGGGAGATTCGAGCAGGCCGAGTGAGAGATGGAGGGAGAGGTGCAGAAGCAGTGAGAGGAGCAGGGCTGGGGATAAGAGCAGGCCCAAGGAGAGGGCAAGGTAGAGGTGTAAGAATGCATGGTGGTGGCATTCCAAGGGCTGCAAGAACAGTAGTCAGTGATGAACTTTGTACCACTATCATTGACCATGTAATCAACCACGGTCTTTCACTAAGAGAGGCTGGTGAAAGAGTGCAACCCAAGTTGAGGTGGTCAATGGTTGCCTCAATTACACGCATCTTTCAACAAACCAATATTTTGTTCACTGTAAGCATTACTGTAAAACCTTTTCTGTTCTATTACTGTATACTGTGTTTCTACTGTACTTCCTTTACGTAGTAAACAGTAAGAAAAAAAAGAACTGATTTGCTTTTTACTGAAATGTGTTTGAATGTGAACATTATTGTATATGTGGACATACAGTTCCCAACCAAGAAATTTAGTGCAAAAGGTGGATTGCATGTTTTCAATGCAAATACCTGAAACATTAGTCTATGCCGTTTTTATAATGTCAACAATAGCCAGTATTTTGAAACCTGGTGTACTTTGATTGACTGCATGTACCTTGTGAAGTGAAAACAAGTGTTATTCTTTGACAGAATCATTTCATTTTGAGTCAGATTTCCAGTGTTTTGGTAAAGTCAGTGTGTGCAGAGAAACATGTGTTCTGTCTTGAAATGGAGAGTTAGTATATATTTAACAAAATGTGTTTTTGAGAAGAAAATTATCCATTTGGCCAATTGTGTTTTGTAGGTGTCAGTCTGTGCTAAGAGTTTAGAAAAAGTATCCGAAGTATGGGTAAGCGCTTCTTAGCGATTGAAAAAAACTGTAATACAAAGTTAATAACAATGACTTCACTCAAAGGCTCAGGCCCAGGGGCCCCCTGAGCTCATGGGCCCCTGGGCCCGGTAGGCCCGTTTGTTAATCCATCCCTGTGTCCACCTTGTTCGGCCCGGTGAGGGATTTCTAGATGCAGGTGCTCTAAACTGGGTGCCGTAAGCCTAACTCCATGCTGTACCTTATTTTATGAACTGTAATAAAGTATTGTTGTTGTACGCCGGGTTTTCCCTCTCCTATGTTCGGCTGCATATCCGTACCAGCCTTAACAGTGACCCTCTACACTCATTAGCGGAAGCAAGGTTTATTAACCTATGAAGTTATTTTACCTCAACATTCTCATGTCAGCTGCATATTTCTGCCGACTTAATAAAGCTAAACAGACTTTATAAAGCTAAGTTAAACACAGCGGTACCCTGGTCCTTCACTTGAGTGAGAGAGAGATGTGAAAGCAGAGACCGAGTACTAATGCGACGCTAAGAAAAAAACAATTATTTAAATAATATTTTAAAAGCTGCATTGCCTGGCCAAGCACACCACACTACTTTAAGAGTGCTAATTACTGTTACAGATTGTAGGATTTAAGTTTTTGTATTTGAATGATTTAGCGATTTTTTCCCCTTTTTTTGTGGCATTGTGAGTGTGCACCCCGACAGGTGGTGACAGTGCCACCCTCGAAAAGGCTGCCAGATGTGCATGACGGGAAGAAGGCGGGGCAGATACCGTCATTGACCTCAGGGCTGAAGCCACCCACGCTGTCTCTGTTTGGGCCTGTTCCATTTTGTACAACCTTTGTTTTGTCTATGAACTTTAATTGATGTAACATTTTTCTACAATAAAACCGGCAACATTGGATTATTGGACAGAACTGCGAGTCTTGACACTGCTTCTCCTGCTTTCTCCAAGGTGGTAAAATCAACTAGAAATAGGATCTAGGGATTTAAAGGAAAACTCAAAACTGTTTTGTTTTTGCCACTACAACACGTCAATGTAACTTGCTGCTTGGATTTTCCCCCGAAGATATCACACAAGCTGGACACAGGAAAGTCTAACGCATGGTGAACTTGAAACAAAGAAATGGAGGTATGTGCTTGAAGATATTATTCCTTTTGATGGATTTTTCGTTGACAAACAATATTGCCATAATTAAGAAACAAGTTTTCATGGAAGATCTTTTGCATTAATGAACCGTGATAATTATTTGGGGAAGTTACAGTTTTTTTAAATCGCTAAAAAGCGCTTACCCTTCGGATACTTTTTCTAAACTCTTAACACAGACTGACACCTACAAAACACAATTGGCCAAATGGATAATTTTCTTCTCAAAAACACATTTTGTTAAAGATATACTAACTCTCCATTTCAAGACAGAACACATGTTTCTCTGCACACACTGACTTTACCAAAACACTGGAAATCTGACTCAAAATGAAATGATTCTGTCAAAGAATAACACTTGTTTTCACTTCACAAGGTACATGCGGTCATTCAAAGTACACCAGGTTTCAAAATACTGGCTATTGTTGACATTATAAAAACTGCATGGACTTATGTTTCAGGTATTTGCATGCAAAACATGCAATCCACCTTTTACACTAAATTTCTTGGTTGGGAACTGTATGTCCACATATACAATAATGTTCACATTCAAACACATTTCAGTAAAAAGCAAATCAGTTCTTTTTTTTCTTACTGTTTACTACGTAAAGGAAGTACAGTAGAAACACAGTATACAGTAATAGAACAGAAAACGTTTTACAGTAATGCTTACAGTGAACAAAATATTGGTTTGTTGAAAGATGCGTGTAATGGAGGCAACCGTTGACCACCTCAACTTGGGTTGCTTTCACCAGCCTCTCTTAGTGAAAGACCGTGGTTGATTACATGGTCAATGATAGTGGTACAAAGTTCATCACTGACTACTGTTCTTGCAGCCCTTGGAATGCCACCACCATGCATTCTTACACCTCTACCTTGCCCTCTCCTTGGGCCTGCTCTTATCCCCAGCCCTGCTCCTCTCACTGCTTCTGCACCTCTCCCTCCATCTCTCACTCGGCCTGCTCGAATCTCCCTGGGCCCCTTGCTCTTCCTCGTCCAAACATTACAGTGATTGTATTTGTCTGTTTCTGTTTCCTAAATCCAACAACATCTCTCCTCAAAGTCCTTCTTTTATAGTAATTGAAGGAAATAACCCCTGCCACTGAGTCTAAGCTACTCTGGAATCAGCTGTGGTTGGCCCACTTTACCCAACATAAATCAGCTGTGTGTCCATTTTTCAATTGTCTTTTTTTGTTTGTTGCTGAGATATGTTGTTTTTGAACTAATATCATTGCAGAAGCAGATGTTTTTATACTGTATCTAAGGTTTGGATAATTGTTTTTGCTATTGTGGGATGTTGTGTGTTAACATTCGTAAATACTACACAAACAATCCATCATTTTGTTGGGAGGTATAGGTTGTCTGTTAAGAAAATGTAAGCGTTGTGGAAATGTCTTCACTGACAGCATATTGTGTGAAAAAGACATGAAATATGTGAATTGAATGGCCAAAAAAGACTGATGCTGTGCTAATTTTGTTTAGAGTTTTGAAAAGGTGACAACTGTTTGGACAAATGCTTGTTAGCGACTGAAAAAAACTGTAATGCCGATGTGGCCAAACAATTGAATGAGTGGATACATGACCTACTTTGAGTGTATGAAACAATAAGTTACTTTTGGAAGATACTCCTTGGGAATTACATTAATTGTTTTGAACTTTGGATACATTTGTCGTAAGAGAAAGAGGATTTATGTTTTTCGTTAGTTCTGGAAGTTAATTTTTGGGGTACAATGTCTAAATCTAACTTTTTACCTAGTCAAACCCTACTGCTTGTGTGTTTTAAGTGGTCTGGTCTTGACCCGGTATCTCCCTGCCTTGGTCTTGGACTTGACTCAGTATCGCCCAGTCTTGGGCTTAGTCTTGACCCAGTCTCGACCCCTCAAAGTCTTGGTCTTGTCTCGGTCTCGATACACCTTGGTCTCGGTTTAGGTGGTCTTGACTACAACAGTGTCCCCTGGTCCTGACCTCCTGCCTGGCCTGACTCTGAACCTGCCTGCTGCCCTGTACCTGAATGACTCTACCTTGTCGATTACAACCCTTGACTGCCCTGACTATTAATTGGCCCCCTTGTAATTTAATAGACCACAAACTTACGACCAGTGTGTGATTCAGTGCGTGGTGTGAGATAATAAATATAGTTGTGTCATATTGAACATGAATACAGACCTCAGTGTCTCCAGCTTGCAGAGTGGATTCCCCAGTCCAGCAGAGAGCAGCTTCATGCCTGAATCCCCCAGGTTGTTGTTACTCAAGTCCAGCTCTGTCAGATCTGAGGAGGGGAGAGCTGAGGCCAGCGCTTCACAGCACCGTTCTGAGAGGTTACAGTCATTCAACCTACATGACAATAGGAGAACATAAGACATCATCAGAGGCATGTTTATCATACAATCATGAAATATAATATATAACCTTTATACATCCCCTCCTTGAGTCACCACCTTACCGCGGTGGAGGGGTTTGCGTGTCCTAGTGATCCTGGAAGCTATGTTGTCGGGGGCTTCATGCCCCTGGTAGGGTCACCCAAGGCAAACAGGTTCCAGGTGAAAGACCAGACAAAGCGTGGCTCAAAAAACCAACCATGAAGAAATACAACAATGGTTCTCAGTTGCCCCTGCCCGGAAGCGGGTCACCGGGGCCCCCCCCTGGAGCCAGGCCCGGGGGTGGGGCTCGATGGCGAGCGCCTGGTGGCCGGGCCTTTTCCCATGGGGCCCGGTCGGGCACAGCCCGAAGAGACAACGTGGGACCCTCTTCCAGTGGGCTCACCATCCGCAGGAGGGGTCATGGGGGTCGGGTGCAGTGTGAGACGGGCGGCGGCCGAAGGCGGGGGCCTTGGCGGTCCGATCCTCGGCTGCAAAAGTTAGCTTTAGGGACGTGGAACGTCACCTCGCTGGCGGGAAAGGAGCCTGAGCTGGTGCGCGAGGTAGAGAGTTTCCGGCTAGATATAGTCGGCCTCGCCTCGACGCACAGCGTGGGCTCCGGAACCAGTCTCCTTGAGAGGGGCTGGACTCTCTTCCACTCTGGAGTTGCCCTTGGTGAGAGGCGTCGAGCTGGGGTGGGAATATTGGTTTCCCCTCGGTTCGGCGCCTGTACATTGGGGTTCACCCCGGTGGACGAGAGGGTAGCCTCCCTCCGCCTTCGGGTGGGGGGACGGGTCCTCACTGTCGTTTGTGCTTATGCACCAAACGGCAGCTCAGAGTACCCACCCTTTTTGGAGTCTCTGGGGGGGGTGCTGGAAAGCGCTCCTCCTGGGGATTCCCTCGTCCTCCTGGGGGACTTCAATGCTCATGTGGGCAATGACAGTGAGACCTGGAGGGGCGTGATTGGGAGGAACGGCCCCCCCGATCTGAACCCGAGTGGTGTTTTGTTGTTGGACTTCTGTGCTAGACACGGTTTGTCCATAACGAACACCATGTTCAAGCATAAGGGTGTCCATATGTGCACCTGGCACCAGGACACCCGAGGTCTCAGTTCGATGATCGACTTTGTAGTCGTGTCATCGGACTTGGGGCCGCATGTCTTGGACACTCGGGTGAGGAGAGGGGCGGAGCTGTCAACTGATCACCACCTGGTGGTGAGTTGGCTTCGATGGTGGGGGAGGACGCCGGTCAGGCCTGGCAGGCCCAAACGTAATGTGAGGGTCTGCTGGGAACGTCTGGCGGAACCCTCTGTCAGAAGGAGCTTCAACTCCCACCTCCGGGAGAGCTTCGATCATGTCTCGGGGGGGGCCGGGGACATTGAGTCCGAATGGGCCATGTTCCGGGCCTCCATTGTTGAAGCGGCTGACCGGAGCTGCGGCCGCAGGGCGGTCGGTGCATGTCGCGGCGGTAACCCTCGGACCCGGTGGTGGACTCCGGAGGTGAGGGATGCCGTCAAGCTGAAGAAGGAGGCCTATCGGACTTTATTGGCTGGTAGGACTCCAGAGGCAGCTGATGTGTACCGGCAGGCCAAGCGGAACGCGGCTTTGGCGGTCGCGGAGGCAAAAACCCGGGCATGGGAGGAGTTCGGCGAGGCCATGGAGAATGACTTCCGAACGGCTTCAAAAAGGTTCTGGACCACCATCCGGCGGCTCAGGAGGGGGAAGCAGTGCTCTGTCAACACTGTATACGGTGGGGATGGTGCGCTGCTGACCTCGACGGGGGACGTCCTGGATCGGTGGAAGGAATACTTCGAAGACCTCCTTAATTCCACCAACACGCTTTCCGACGTGGAGGCAGAGTCTGGGGACATCGGGGGGGGCCCTTCTATCTCTGGGGCTGAGGTCGCCGAGGTGGTTGAAAAGCTCCGCGGTGGCAGGGCCCCTGGGGTGGATGAGGTCCGCCCGGAGTTCCTTAAGGCTCTGGATGTTGTAGGGCTGTCTTGGTTGACACGACTCTGCAACATCGCGTGGACATCGGGGACAGTGCCTCTAGACTGGCAGACCGGGGTGGTGGTTCCCCTCTTTAAAAAGGGGGACCGGAGGGTGTGCTCCAACTTTAGGGGGATCACACTCCTCAGCCTCCCTGGGAAAGTCTATTCAGGGGTCCTGGAGAGGAGGGTCCGTCGGATTGTCGAACCTCGGATTCAGGAGGAGCAATGTGGTTTTCGTCCTGGCCGTGGAACAGTGGACCAGCTTTATACCCTCCGCGGAGTCCTGGAGGGTACATGGGAGTTCGCCCAACCAGTCTACACATGTTTTGTGGATTTGGAAAAGGCGTTCGACCGTGTCCCTCGGGGGCTCATGTGGGGGGTGCTCCGAGAGTACGGGGTACCGGATTTCCTGATCGGGGCTGTCCGGTCCCTGTACGACCGGTGCCAGAGTTTGGTCCGCATTGCCGGTAGTAAGTCGAACTTGTTTCCGGTGAGGGTTGGACTCCGCCAGGGCTGCCCTATGTCACCGATTCTGTTCATTACCTATATGGACAGAATTTCTAGGCGCAGCCAGGGTGTTGAGGGGGTCCGGTTTGGTGACCTCAGGATCGGGTCGCTGCTTTTTGCGGATGATGTGGTCCTGTTGGCTTCATCGGGCCGTGACCTTCAGCTCTCACTGGAGCGGTTCGCAACCGAATGTGAAGCGGCTGGGATGCGAATCAGCACCTCCAAATCTGAGGCCATGGTAATCGACCGGAAAAGGGTGGAGTGCCATCTCCGGGTCGGGGAGGAGATCCTGAACCAAGCGGAGGAGTTCAAGTATCTCGGGGTCTTGTTCACGAGTGAGGGAAGAATGGAGCGCGAGGTCGACAGGCGGATCGGTGCGGCGTCCGCAGTGATGCGGGCTCTGCATCGGTCCGTCGTGGTGAAGAAGGAGCTGAGTCGAAAGGCGAAGCTCTCTATTTACCAGTCGATCTACGTTCCTACCCTCACCTATGGTCACGAACTATGGGTAGTGACCGAAAGAACGAGATCGCGAATACAAGCGGCCGAAATGAGCTTTCTCCGTAGGGTGTCCGGGCTCTCCCTTAGAGATAGGGTGAGAAGCTCGGTCATCCGGGAGGGGCTCAGAGTAGAACCGCTGCTCCTCCGCGTCGAGAGGAGCCAGCTGAGGTGGCTCGGGCATCTGATTAGGATGCCTCCTGGACGCCTCCCTGGTGAGGTGTTCCGGGCACGTCCCACTGGGAAGAGGCCCCGGGGAAGACCCAGGACACGCTGGAGGGACTATGTCTCTCGGCTGGCCTGGGAACGCCTTGGGGTCCCCCAGGAAGAGCTGGCGGAAGTGGCCGGGGGGAGGGAAGTCTGGGCCTCCCTGCTTAGGTCGCTGCCCCCGCGACCCGAGCCCCGGACAAGCGGCAGATGACGACGACGACGACGACCTTTATACATACAGAGCAGTTTTGGAGTATTTGACCACTGGCAGCAGCCTCAGAAGACCTTCCTCTGATCTGAAGTATTTCTTCAGGTCAAACACGTCCATCTTCTCTTCTGAAGTCAGCAACACAAAGACCAGAGCTGACCACTGTGTAGATGAGAGCTTCTTCTCACTGGAGAGACTTCCTGAGCTCAGGTAGTGTTGGATCTCCTCCACCAGAGAATGGTCATTCAGTTCATTCAGGCAGTGAAACAGATTCATGCATCTCTCTGGAGAAGGATCCTCTCTGATCTTTTCCTTGATGTACTTGACTGTTTCCTCATGTCTCTCTGTCTTGTTACTTTTCTGAGTCAGTAGGCCTCGTAAGTCAGTCTGGTTGGACTCCATTGAGAGGCCCAGGAGGAAGCGGAGGAAAAGGTCCAGCTGTCCATTCTTACTCTGCAAGGCCTTGTCCACAGCACTCTTGAAGAATCGGACTTCTGGTTTCTCTTTGAAAAGAGCCAACAGTTTGTTGGAGCTGGAAGTTGATGGAGTCTCAGACATCAGATTCTGCTTGTTGTTGATGAATGAGAGAAAGACAAACACAGCAGCCAGAAACTCCTGAAAGCTCAGATGGACAAAGCAGAACACCTTTTCCTGGAAGGCTTTACCATCCTGTCTGAAGATCTGTGTGAACACTCCTGAGTGCACTGATGCATCACGGACATCTATGCCACACTCTGTCAGGTCTTTCTCATAGAAAATCAGGTTGCCTTTCTCCAGCTGGTGGAAGGCCAGTTTTCCCAGTGACTGAATACTCTGAATGCTCTCTTCATCCCAGTGTGGATCTGTCTCAGTTTTCCCAGCATACTTCACCTTCTTCTGTTTGGTCTGTAACACCAGGAAGGTTGTGTACATCTCAGTCAGGGTCTTGGGCATCTTCTCTTTCTTCTCTGTTCTCAGCATGTGTTCAAGGACTGTAACAGTAATCCAAGAGAAGACTGGAATGTGGCACATGATGTAGAGGATCCTTGATGTCTTGATGTGTGAGATGATTCTCCCGGCCAGGATCTCATCACTGCATTTCTTCATGATGTACTCATCCTTCTGTGGGTCATCGAACCCTCGTACCTCTGTCACCAGGTCAACACAGTCAGAAGGGATCTGATTGGCTGCTGCAGGTCGAGTGGTGATCCAGATGAGAGCAGAGGGAAGCAGCTTTCCTCTGATCAGGTTGGTCAGCAGCACATCCACTGAGGTGGACTCTGTGACATCACACCAGCTCTTGTTCTTTTTGAAGGCTAAGGGCAGTCGACACTCATCCAGACCGTCAAAGACAAACAGAACGTTGTACTTGTCGTAGTTGGAGATTCCTGATTGTCTGGTTTCTGAGAAGAAGTGATGGACAAGTTCCATCAGACTGAACTCCTCTCCAGCCAACAAATTCAGCTCTCGAAACGGCAGAGGAAAGATGAACTGGATTTCCTGATTGGCTAGTCCTTCAGCCCAGTCTGTGATGAACTTGTGCACAGAGACAGTTTTTCCGATGCCAGCAACTCCTTTGGTCAGAACAATTCTGATAGGTGTGTCTCGTCCAGCTGAGGGTTTAAAGATGTTGTTGCATGTGATGGCTGTTTGTGTTCTTGCTGATTTCCTGGATGCTGTCTCAATCTGTCTCACCTCATGTTCTTTATTGACCTCTCCACTCTCACCCTCTGTGATGTAGAGATCTGTGTAGATCTTATTGAGAAGAGTTGGGTTTCCTTGTTTAGCTATGCCCTCGAACACAGTTTCAAACTTCTTCTTTAGTTCAGATTTGAGTTTCTGTCGACAAATCTCAGCACGCTCATCTAAACAAAAAACAACACGTTAAGTGTGTTTTTGTTAAATGTAGTTTTGATTATTCACAGATTATGAACTGACAAAGTGTCCTCTACATTCAATTCAAAACATATTTCAAATATATGATCATTTATCAGTGACACAATAATGAAACAGCTTAGTACACTCACACATAGTACAAAGTCATAGGAAGATCTACACATCATTGGGCTACTCTGAGTCTCATAACTTTCTTTGTCTAACCTTCATCATGTACCATTAATCGGTCAACTCAGACTAAATATGGAGTCTCTTACTTTTCTCCAGCGTGTCAGCCAGCTCCTTCTGGTTCATGTTCCTCAGGATGTGCAGTGTGATCTTCAGAGCTCCCTTTCTGGCACTGCTCTCCTGCTTCTGATATTCAGGGTCCACCACTTCCTGGTCCTCCCTCTGACTCTCTAAGCGTTCTGGGAAATCTGAACTCAGAATCCTCTTCATCCTCTTCAGCTCTTTCTTCACAAACTTGATAACAGTCTCCTCAAGCACCTGAAACAGAGAGGGAAGATATCAGATGAACCAAGAACTCTATACACAGTAGAACAATATGATTACAATGATTCTGTCTTGTTTGTACTTTAGATGAACACAAAACTCACTGTGAATATGGAGGACAAGTCCTCATGGTGACTCTGGTCTGACTCAGACTTCTCCTGCTGATCTCTGAGGACAAAAGATGACATTACTTAACCACATGAACCACATGTACAAGGGCTGATCATCTACTAAAGAGTTTATCATACATAAGCATGAGTGGTAAACTTAACTGTATCCACTCATGCATACACACTGTATAAGAGTGATACCATCACTACCAAGTAAACCATCTTCTATACCACTACAAGGCACTATTCCTTTAATACATTCATCAAAGATAGGAGCACTGTCACCCCCAGGTAAACAAGTGTGTTGTGTTTCAACCAGACACTGAAGAATGACATCAGGGTCCACCTCACACAGGGCTGCATGTTTGCTAGCAGCCTGCTTTAGACACTGCAGCACTCCTCCACCCAGGAGTTGAAGACCTTCTGGTCTCAACCAGTCTAAGTGGGCTGAGCCCCGCCCGGTCTGTGCTCATACCAGGCCTGGTACCTGCAGGGCTGGACACTGACTATCATGCTGTCTGTGGGTGTGTGTGTGTCTGTGTGTGTGTAGGGAGGTTATTGTTGTCAAACCTTTACTAGAGCTGCACTGATCTTTCTTATTTGTATGTAAAGCTATTATAACACAATTACATGTTTACAATAAATGTATTTTAAGGTGGAGAAGTAACTCTCAGGCTTATCCTGGAGTTCGCTCTCGTCTACTGAATTAGAGAGAGCAGCTTTGAATAATTTGTCTGCACCGACATGGAATTACCTGATAATAGTATGGTGTGGATTGCATAACTGCATTTGTTTCAGGGTAGTTTGTTGTGGTTGTGTTGTGGTTGTGTCTCTGTGTTAATGTCAGGTAAAGTTCAACATTAAAGCAGCACAGTGGACTGGTAGGTTGTGGTCCTGTCTCTCACTGTTCAAACACAACAAGGAGGTCAAAGGTGTTGATGTGTCTGATGGTGGTCTAGTGGTTAAACCATAGATACATAAAGAGAAGACCAACACCACATGTCAATGACATGATACTAAATAACAGCTCCTTCTCACTGTGTAGCTCTACCTCATGGTCTGAACATCGGCCAGGCTATGAGTTCTGACTTTGTTTAGTAGAAATGTCACATGATGATCCTGAATCTAATGATGACGTTATACTTCAAATTATTTATTGTGTGTGGCCTACCTACCTGTATACACTATACACAGACGGCTTCTTCACATCAAGTCACCTTCATCATATAACATTGAACACCAGCAGAGGTCAGTACATACCCTTCCTCATTAGAAGGTCCTCCTTCATCACTGAAGTTGATAGGTCGATACATAGACCTGTCACTCTTCATGGACACACAGCTGGGTACAGGTGAGGCTGGTCTCTGCTGTCTCATCCTGTCAACAAACACAACAGAGTGTCTTACAAACATAAATCACTAAAGTAGACACCACAGATATATCATACTGTCCAACATGTGTTGCTGTAGTCATTCATCAGCAGGGTCAGAACCAGGCTTGAATGTTGCTGTTCAACATGAATGAGAGTCAAACAGGCAGGTTTCCAGACCTGTTGTTACTCTGTATCTCTCACTGTGAACCTTTACCACATGGTCTGTATGTCAGCCAGGCTGGCAGTCAGCAGCTCTAACCCTGTGTTTTAGTAGGGATGTGATGAGGGATACTTTAGTATCTACAGTCAGCAGCTCTAACCCTGTGTTTTAGTAGGGATGCGATGAGGGATACTTTAGTATCTACAGTCAGCAGCTCTAACCCTGTGTTTTAGTAGGGATGTGATGAGGGATACTTTAGTATCTACAGTCAGCAGCTCTAACCCTGTGTTTTAGTAGGGATGTGATGAAGGATACTTTAGTATCTACCAGAGGTGTGGACTCGAGTCACATGACTTGGACTCGAGTCAGACTCGAGTCATGAATTTGATGACTTTAGACTCGACTTGACAAAATGTAAAGAGACTTGCAACTCGACTTGGACTTAAACATCAATGACTCGTGACTTCACTTGGACTTGAGCCTTTTGACTTGATAAGACTTGCTCCTTTCCCGAAAACCTAAATATTAAGTATGCTATTAAGGAACGCTCTGTATCTTTCATTGTGTATGTGTGCGTCAGTGTGTGTGTACGTGCTGTCGGCACAACATCAAATCAAATTAGATCCACGTTGTTTTGAAGCGACAGCATCCATCCAATCAAACTGCAGGTCAACCAATGAAGAGCAACTGTCAAACAACTCGCCAGTTAGGGAAAAAATTATATATATTTAATATAGTTTTGTTCGGGTATAAAAACTACGAGGTAGTCAACAAAAAACGAAGTGCAGTGCGAAGATTTCCGACGGAGACACAACAACTTCCAAATTTGTACGACATTTGAAGTTGCACAAAGAACGGTAGTCCCTCATACAACCCAACTTCACAAATCCCGAAATAAGTTTTACAATGCATGACCAGTGCTGTAATCTGCTACAGCAGCAACTCTAACGTGATGTTTACCACACACACACACACAATACAATTCATATTAACACAATGTTAAGATTGATATTAATAATATGAGTAATAAAGAGTAGTTTCAATACAATTCATTTGTGGCTATAAGGGATTTTCTGACATCCGTTATGAGCTATTGAGGTGTGAGTTCTACATATTACCAACGCTTCCACCAGAGTGAATTATTTTCTCAAAACGGAAGCTTGTTGCACTTGTTTTTTCAAATGTGTTCATTCTGTAAAGGAGTGGTTTAAAATGAAGAATATTCTTTCAAAATATGAGTTAAATGTTCAAAATGACTGGTTAATAGTGCAATGTCAGCACAATTTTTTTTCTGCAATTTCAATTGCACTTATACAAGTTATACTTGTACTTATAATAAATAAATACAGATTTTAAAAGCATACTGGTCATATCTGTTTAAATATATTATTACTCTGTGATCAAAAGGACTCAAAAGGAATCGAAACTCAAACTGCAGGACTTGGACTTGACTTGAGATTTGTCAGTCTTGACTTTGGACTTGACTCGGGACTTGCCTGTCTTGACTTGGGACTTGACTCGGGACTTGAGGGCAAAGACTTGAGACTTACTTGGGACTTGCAAAAAAATGACTTTGTCCCACCTCTGGTATCTACAGTCAGCATCTCTAACCCTGTGTATTAGTAGGGATGTGATGAGGGATACTTTAGTATCTACAGTTAGCAGCTCTAACCCTGTGTTTTAGTAGGGATGTGATGATGGATACTTTAGTATCTACAGTCAGCAGCTCTAACCCTGTGTTTTAGTAGAGATGTGATGAGGGATACTTTAGTATCTACAGTCAGCAGCTCTAACCCTGTGTTTTAGTAGGGATGTGATGAGGGATACTTTAGTATCTACAGTCAGCAGCTCTAACCCTGTGTTTTAGTAGGGATGTGATAAGGGATACTTTAGTATCTACAGTCAGCAGCTCTAACCCTGTGTTTTAGTAGGGATGTGATGAGGGATACTTTAGTATCTACAGTTAGCAGCTCTAACCCTGTGTTTTAGTAGAGATGTGATGATGGATACTTTAATATCTACAGTCAGCAGCTCTAACCCTGTGTTTTAGTAGGGATGTGATGAGGGATACGTTAGCATCTACAGTCAGCAGCTCTAACCCTGTGTTTTAGTAGGGATGTGATGAGGGATACTTTAGTATCTACAGTCAGCAGCTCTAACCCTGTGTTTTAGGAGAGATTTTACATTATAAAGCAAATGTCTACATTGGACTTTTAGATTATAAATACTACTTTATACTTTGCTTCACTTTAAAAAAATCAATGTCTTTACCAGTGAGCAGCATGTTCCTTTTCATAGATTATTTCCAAACATTTTAACTGCTCAGTATTACCAACAACCAGGTGTTGGCAATTAATGGGTCTGGCCTGACCAACTGTATAGACTCAACAATTAGACAGTAAAGACAATAAACAGTAGGGATTGAGGCTGGCAGGTTGTGCTCTGACATGAATAAGTAATGTTGCATTGATTCATGTGGGCCCAAGTACATTTAAACACTATCATTATAATCACATATCAACTATAAGACAAATATATTATAATATAGGAATATTGAGTCCCAGTACAGACGGCTTCCTCAAACCATGTCACCTTCATCACATAACATTGAACACCAGCAGAGGTCAGTACATACCCTTCCTCATTGGAAGGTCCTCCTCCAGCACTGAACATGATAGGTCGATACATAGACCTGTCACTCTTCATGGACACACAGCTGGGTACAGGTGAGGCTGGTCTCTGCTGTCTCATCCTGCCATCAAACACAACAAAGTGTCTTACAAACATAGATCATTTAAAGGAGAGACCAGATATCCTATCCAACAACATTCCGATTGTTTGCGACCTCAACATTGAGTAACAGCTGTACAGAATAAAGAGTTTCTTTAGGGATTTTGTTCTCATCTTCTCTGAGGGTTTAGGTTTGGTTATCAGTGCTGATCGGTGGTTCTCAGATGATGTTCCTGAGTCTGATAACTATGTCACACTACACGTTATTAGTCACCTCAACAATGAACACCAGCAGAGGTGACAACAGAAGACACACGGTCTGTGTCTTAACAAGACTTACAGTCATGAGCTCCAACTCTCCTGAAATTACAGACACTAGGAATGTTTAGTAGGAATGCCAGGTAAAGCTCATGACTTCAAGATCAAGTTGGCCCTGCGGATGGCTGCCTTGGTCAGTCGGTGCCCTGTGTTTGTTTTGTTAATAGGCTGAATTCAGTGTTATGCCAGGATACCCTGAGTTCTCCTCAACATCAGAGAAACAACTCCAGTGGATTTAATCTCCACTTTTCTGCTTCCTATAGCAGCATTAGCAGGCATTATATTCAAAGCCACTCTCGGCTTTGTCCTGGCAGCGAAGCGTAGTAAAAGAGGTGAACGTTCTGGTGCGACTTTGTTGGCGTGGGGTTCGTACAGCATTACCGGGGATATGTCTCTCCAACGTGCGTTCGCTGAACAACAAATTGGACAAACTTCAGCTGCTGGTGGGGAAAAACAGAGACTTTCATTCGTCTTCCATTTGACTCCCGGTCCATCAACACCGGATCTCCTCAGGGCTCCTTTCCCCTCTGCTCTTCTCCCCGGACACAAACAGCTGCACCTCCAATCATCAGTCCATCAAACTCCTGAAGTTTGCGAACGACACCACCCTCATTGGACTCATCTCTGGTGGGGAGTCTGACTATAGGTGGGAAGCTGACAACCTGAAGACCTGGTGCAGCCAGAACAACTTGGAGCTCAATGCTCTTAAGACAGTGGAGATGGTTGTGGAGTTCAGGAAGAACACAGCCCCACTCAACCCCATCACCCTCTGTGACTCCTCAGTCAACACTGTGCCGTCCTTCCGCTTCCTGAGAACCATCCTCTCCCAGGACCTCAAGTGGGAACTGAACATCAGCTCCCTCACACCCTCAGCTCCAAAGCACAAAAGAGGATGTATTTCCTACAGCAGCTGAAGAAATTCAGCCTGCCAAAGACAATTGTTACGGCTCCCACTCCTGCCTGTAGGCTGTGTGTGTTTTGTTTGTGTCTTGTCTGTAGGTGTTCCTGTGACGGCGCTGATGATGACGTCGGAGTGCGCGCCCCGACATCAAGATCCGGACCTGAGGCGGCTGTGTCTAATCGGGCCTAATTAGACACTGTCGTCATCGATAAAACGTGTTCTGGTTGGCGTATGAGGGAGAGGGGCGAGTCGCGCTGAGCGGCTGTTTATTTGTCCAGATGTGTAAGAGGAGAAGGGAGATAGTGTAGAGACCCATGGGTTTACTCCTCAACACGTAGATAACCGATGTTATGCACATTAGTTTAGGAGCGGTTCCACCTGCACCTTTTGTAACTTAGAGTTCAGCGTAGTTAGGTTAGGAAATACTAGGTTAGTTAGTGGTTTTCCAACAGGGCCGTTTCGGTCCTTATCGTAGTGCACTTTATTTGTCTCATCGGGAATCGCTCATAGTCCCTTCTCCGTGTCTTTATGTACTGGTACGTCCCTTGTCTATTAGTCATTGTTATTTGTTCACTTGTTGCGGTTTGCCGATACCTTTCTGCAGCTGTATTAATAAATGTACATAACCCATATGACCCCGCTGCATCGTTTGTGCCCGGCTACACCGTTGACACTCTCCGCTGGTCCAGTACTGTCAGTCAAACATTGTTACCTTTAACATCGTACGTAACAACAATGATGGTGCACTTCTACACAGCCATCATTGAGTCCAGCCTCACCTCCTCCATCACCATCTGGTACGTATCATCCGCACTGCTGAAAGGGGATCGGCTGCAAATTGCTTAACCTCGAGGACCTGCACACCTCGAGGTCCCTGAGGTGAGCGAGGAAGATTGTGGCCGACTCCTCCCACCCTGGCCACTCCCTGTTTTAGTCACTCCCCTCCGGCAGAAGGCTGCGGTCCATCAGGACCAAAACCTCACGCCATAAGAACAGTTTATCCATCTGCTGCTGGCCTCTTCAACAAGGCCAAGGACTCCCACTTCCATTATAACTTGTATCTGTTTAATCCATCCACCACTTATTTGCACATTGCACAAGCCGTCTTTAAATTGAACTGTTATCCAAATGTTATCCTATTTTTATATCTATTTTATATTTTACATATTGTTTAGTTGTTTAGAATGAGTTATTGTACATACTATTGTAAATGTATACTATTTTTTAAGATTCTTATATGTTTATTGTATGCACCTTCATATTTGTTTGAACTTACATGGCGAATAATCCAAATTCTGATTCTGATTCTTAGTGACACAAAGTAAACCATAATCTATTCCACTAGATGGCAATGTTCCTATATAACATTAATCAAATATAGAAACACTGTCACCCCCAACTGTGTTGTTTCAGCCAGTCCATCTCACACAGGGCTGCATGTTTGCTAGCAGCCTGCTTTAGACACTGCAGCACTCCTCCACCCAGGAGTTGAAGACCTTCTGGTCTCAACCAGTCTAAGTGGACTGAGCCCCGCCCGGTCTGTGCTCATACCAGGCCTGGTACCTGCAGGGCTGGACACTGACTCTCATGCTGTCTGTGGGTGTGTGTGTGTGTGTGGTGTGTCTGTGTGTGTGTGTGTGTGTGTGTGGTGTGTCTCTGTGTGTGTGTGTGTGTGTCTGTGTGTGTGTGTGTGTGTCTGTGTGTTTGTGTGTGTGTGTGTGTGTGTGTGTGTGTGTGTGTGTGTGTGTGTAGGGAGGTTATTGTTCTCAGACTTTCACTAGAGCTGCACTGATCTCTCTTATTTGTATGTAAAGCTATTATAACACAATTACATGTTAACAATAAATGTCAAGTCTTTTAAGGTGGAGAAGTAACTCACAGGCTTATCCTGGAGTTCGCTCTAGTCTCTACTGAATTAGAGAGAGCAGCTTTGAATAACAAGTCTGCACCGATATGGAATGACCTAATGGTAGTATGGTATGGATTGCATAACTGCATTAGTTTCAGGGTAGTTTGTTGTGGTTGTGTCTCTGTGTTAATGTCAGGTAAAGTTCAACATTAAAGCAGCACAGTGGACTGGTAGGTTGTGGTCCTGTCTCTCACTGATCAAACACAACAAGGAGGTCAAAGGTGTTGATGTGTCTGATGGTGGTCTAGTGGTTAAACCATAGATACATAAAGAGAAGACCAACACCACATGTCAATGACATGATACTAAATAACAGCTCCTTCTCACTGTGTAGCTCTACCTCATGGTCTGAACATCAGCCAGGCTATGAGCTCTGACTTTGTTTAGTAGACATGTCACATGATGATCCTGAATCTAAAAATAATGACGTTATACTTCAAATTATTTATTTGTGTTGTCAATGACTGTGTGTGGCCTACCTACCTGTATGCATTACACACAGACGGCTTCTTCACACCATGTCACCTTCATCATATAACATTGAACACCAGCAGAGGTCAGTACATACCCTTCCTCATTAGAAGGTCCTCCTCCATCACTGAATGTGATAGGTCGATTCATAGACCTGTCACTCTTCATTGACACACAGCTGGGTACAGGTGAGGCTGGTCTCTTCTGTCTGATCCTGTCAACAAACACAACAAAGTGTCTTACAAACATAAATCACTAAAGTAGACACCAGAAATATCATACTGTCCAACATGTGTTGCTGTAGTCATTCAACAGTAGAGTCAGAACCAGGCTTGAATGTTGCTGGTCAACTTGAATGAGTCAGACAGGCAGGTTTCCAGACCTGTTGTTACTCTGTATCTCTCACTGTGAACCTTTACCACATGGTCTGTATGTCAGCCAGGCTGGCAGTCAGCAGCTCTAACCCTGTGTTTTAGTAGAGATGTGATGAGGGATACTTTAGTATCTACAGTCAGCAGCTCTAACCCTGTGTTTTAGTAGGGATGTGATGAGGGATACTTTAGTATCTACAGTCAGCAGCTCAGACCCTGTGTTTTAGTAGGGATGTGATGAGGGATTTCTTAGTATCTACAGTCAGCAGCTCTAACCCTGTGTTTTAGTGGGGATGTGATGAGGGATACTTTAGTATCTACAGTCAGCAGCTCTAACCCTGTGTTTTAGTAGGGATGTGATGAGGGATACTTTAGTATCTACAGTCAGCAGCTCAGACCCTGTGTTTTAGTAGGGATGTGATGAGGGATTTCTTAGTATCTACAGTCAGCAGCTCTAACCCTGTGTTTTAGTAGGGATGTGATGAGGGATACTTTAGTATCTACAGTCAGCAGCTCTGACCCTGTGTTTTAGTAGGGATGTGATGAGGGATACTTTAGTATCTACAGTCAGCAGCTCTAACCCTGTGTTTTAGTAGGGATGTGATGAGGGATACTTTAGTATCTACAGTCAGCAGCTCTAACCTTGTGTTTTAGTAGGGATGTGATGAGGGATACTTTAGTATCTACAGTCAGCAGCTCTGACCCGGTGTTTTAGTAGGGATGTGATGAGGGATACTTTAGTATCTACCAGAGGTGTGGACTCGAGTCACATGACTTAGACTCGAGTCAGACTCGAGTCATGAATTTGATGACTTTAGACTCGACTTGACAAAATGTAAAGAGACTTGCAACTCGACTTGGACTTAAACATCAATGACTCGTGACTTCACTTGGACTTGAGCCTTTTGACTTGATAAGACTTGCTCCTTTCCCCAAAACCTAAATATTAAGTATGCTATTAAGGAACGCTCTGTATCTTTCATTGTGTATGTGTGCGTCAGTGTGTGTGTACGTGCTGTCGGCACAACATCAAATCAAATTAGATCCACGTTGTTTTGAAGCGACAGCATCCATCCAATCAAACTGCAGGTCAACCAATGAAGAGCAACTGTCAAACAACTCGCCAGTTAGGGAAAAAATTATACCAAAGATAGTTTTGTTCGGGTATAAAAACTACGAGGTAGTCAACAAAAAACGAAGTGCAGTGCGAAGATTTCCGACGGAGACACAACAACTTTCAAATTTGTTCGACATTTGAAGTTGCACAAAGAACGGTAGTCCCTCATACAACCCAACTTCACAAATCCCGAAATAAGTTTTACAATGCATGACCAGTGCTGTAATCTGCTACAGCAGCAACTCTAACGTGATGTTTACCACACACACACACACAATACAATTCATATTAACACAATGTTAAGATTGATATTAATAATATGAGTAATAAAGAGTAGTTTCAATACAATTCATTTGTGGCTATAAGGGATTTTCTGACATCCGTTATAAGCTATTGAGGAGTGAGTTCTACATATTACCAACGCTTCCACCAGAGTGAATTATTTTCTCAAAACGGAAGCTTGTTGCACTTGTTTTTTCAAATGTGTTCATTCTATAAAGGAGTGGTTTAAAATGAAGAATATTCTTTCAAAATATGAGTTAAATGTTAAAAATGACTGGTTAATAGTGCAATGTCAGCACAATTTTTTTTCTGCAATTTCAATTGCACTTATCCAAGTTATACTTGTACTTATAATAAATAAATACAGATTTTAAAAGCATACTGGTCATATCTGTGTAAATATATTATTACTCTGTGATCAAAAGGACTCGAAAGGACTCGAAACTCAAACTGCAGGACTTGGACTTGACTTGAGATTTGTCAGTCTTGACTTTAGACTTGACTCGGGACTTGCCTGTCTTGACTTGGGACTTGACTCGGGACTTGAGGGCAAAGACTTGAGACTTACTTGGGACTTGCAAAAAAATGACTTTGTCCCACCTCTGGTATCTACAGTCAGCATCTCTGACCCTGTGTTTTAGTAGGGATGTGATGAGGGATACTTAAGTATCTACAGTCAGCAGCTCTAACCCTGTGTTTTAGTAGGGATGTGATGAGGGATACTTTAGTATCTACAGTCAGCAGCTCTAACCCTGTGTTTTAGTAGGGATGTGATGAGGGATACTTTAGTATCTACAGTCAGCAGCTCTAACCCTGTGTTTTAGTAGGGATGTGATGAGGGATACTTTAGTATCTACAGTCAGCAGCTCTAACCCTGTGTTTTAGTAGAGATTTTACATTATAAAGCAAATGTCTACATTGGACTTTTAGATTATAAATACTACTTTATACTTTGCTTCACTTTAAAAAAATCAATGTCTTTACCAGTGAGCAGCATGTCCCCTTTCATGGATTCTTTCCAAACATTTTAACTGCTCAGTTTTACCAACAACCAGGTGTTGGCAATGAATGGGTCTGGCCTGATCAACTGTATACACTCAACAATTAGACTGTAAAGACAATAAACAGTAGGGAATGAGGCTGGCAGGTTGTGTTCGGACATTAATAAGTAATGTTGCATTGATTCATGTGGACCCAAATACATTTAAACACTATCACTACAATCACATATAAACTATAAGACAAATATATTATAATATAGGAATATTGAGTCCCAGTACAGACGGCTTCTTCACATCATGTCACCTTCATCACATAACATTGAACACCAGCAGAGGTCAGTACATACCCTTCCTTATTAGAAGGTCCTCCTCCATCACTGAATGTGATAGGTCGATCCATAGACCAGTCACTCTTCATGGACACACAGCTGGGTACAGGTGAGGCTGGTCTCTGCTGTCTCATCCTGTCAAAAAACACAACAAAGTGTCTTACAAACATAGATCATTTAAAGGAGACACCAGATATCCTATCTAACAACATTCCGATTGTTTGCGACCTCAACATTGAGTAACAGCTGTACAGAGGAGAAAGTTTCTTTAGGGATTTTGTCCTTATCTTCTCTGAGGGTTTAGGTTTGGTTATCTGTGCTGATCTGTGGTTCTCAGATGATGTTCCTGAGTGTGATAACTATGTCCCACTACAGGTTATTAGTCACCTCAACAATGAACACCAGCAGAGGTGACAACAGAAGACACACGGTCTGTGTCACAGCCAGACTTACAGTCATGAGCTCCAACTCTCCTGGAATTACAGACGCTAGGAATGTTTAGTAGGAATGCCAGGTAAAGCTCATGACTTCAAGATCAAGTTGGCCCTGCGGATGGCTGCCTTGGTCAGTCGGTGCCCTGTGTTTGTTTTGTTGATAGGCTAAATTCAGTGTGAGAATGTATTTCCTACGGCAGCTGAAGAAATTCAGCCTGCCAAAGACAATGATGGTGCACTTCTACACAGCCGTCATTGAGTCCAGCCTCACCTCCTCCATCACCATCTGGTACGTATCATCCACACTGCTGAAAAGGTGATCGGCTGCAAATTGCTTAACCTCGAGGACCTGCACACCTCGAGGACCCTGAGGCGAACGAGGAAGATTGTGGCCGACTCCTCCCACCCTGGACACTCAGTTTATCCATCTGCTGCTGGCCTCTTCAACAAGGCCAAGGACTCCCACTGCCATTAGAACTTGGATCTATTTAATCCATCCACCACTTATTTGCACATTGCACAAGCCATCTTCATATTGCACTGTTATCCAAATGTTATCCTATTTTTATATATATTTTATATTTTAGATATTGTTTAGTTGTTTAGAATGAGTTATTGTACGCACTTTTGTACATTTCTACTCTTTTTTAAGATTCTTATGTTTATTGTATGCACCTTTACATTTGTTTGAATTTACATGGCGAATAATCCAAATTCGGATTCTGATTCTTAGTGACACAAAGTAAACCATAATCTATTCCACTAGATGGCAATGTTCCTGTATAACATTAATCAAATGTAGAAACACTGTCACCCCCAACTGTGTTGTTTCAGCCAGTCCACCTCACAGAGGGCTGCATGTTTGCTAGCAGCCTGCTTTAGACACTGCAGCACTCCTCCACCCAGGAGTTGAAGACCTTCTGGTCTCAACCAGTCTAAGTGGGCTGAGCCCCGCCCGGTCTGTGCTCTTACCAGGCCTGGTACCTGCAGGGCTGGACACTGACTCTCATGCTGTCTGTGGGTGTGTGTGTCTGTGTGTGTGTGTAGGAAGGTTATTGTTGTCAAACTTTCACTAGAGCTGCACTGCTCTCTCATTTGTAGTAAAGCTATTATAACAAAATGACCTGTTTACAATTAATGTCAAGGCTTGGTGGAGAAATAACTCACTGATTTATCCTGGAGTTCGTTCTAGTCTCTACTGAATTAGAGAGAGCAGCTTTGAATAACATGTCTGCACCAACATGGAATGACCTAATGGTAGTATGGTATGACTTGCATAACTGCATTAGTTTCAGGGTAGTTTGTTGTGGTTGTGTTGTGGTTGTGTCTCTGTGTTAATGTCAGGTAAAGTTCAACATTAAAGCAGCACAGTGGACTGGTAGGTTGTGGTCCTGTCTCTCACTGATCAAACACAACAAGGAGGTCAAAGGTGTTGATGTGTCTGATGGTGGTCTAGTGGTTAAACCATAGATACATAAAGAGAAGACCAACACAACATCTCCCACAGTGATGTGTTTGAATGAGTTCTAACCTTCGTTTAGTTGAAATGTCATACGATAATCCTGAATCCAATGATTACAGTATAGGATTATTTGTCATTTGATGTAACAGTGAACACCAGCAGAGGTCAGTACATACCCTTCCTTATCAGAAGGTCCTCCTCCATCATTAAACTTGAAAGGTGGTTCCATAGACCTGTCACTCTTCATGGACACACAGCTGGGTACAGGTGAGGCTGGTCTCTGCTGGATTGGGCTTCAACACAACAGAGACAGACCTTCAGTCTCTCATTTATTCAGACGAATGATGATGTCATAATATCACTGCTGAGCTCTGAGATGGAGAACAGTCATGAACAGGTCTGGATTCTCATCTTACCTCTTAGCTTTGGTGTCCATGTCATGTTCTCCAGAGAGACTCGTTTTAGCGACAGCCTTCTGAAACACAGTAACGATTCATAAATAAATAATAATCGATAATAGGAGACAGGGGCAAATACTGCTGTCAGGCTGAGGTTTGGTGTCAAAAGTTCAGAAAATGATCTATCTCTGTGATCAGAGGCTATCTACATTAGATGATGCAGTCTAGAGTCATGAAATCAAAACACTTAAACACAATTTTCTACATAATAGGATTACCTAACACTGCATTTTAAAAGCAAACACAAGTGCATATTAAGTGACATGGATTAAACCTCAGTCAGAGTCACATGTTGACACTGTGTCAGGTGTTACCCCCTGTCCTTGTACACATGCTCCCTGTGTTGTTTCAGGGAGGATCTGTACAGCAGGTTTCAGGACAGTGTCTCATCCTTTAAAACAGTTCAATGTCCACTGCTGTAACACATCATTCTGCACACCACATTTATAAACTCATGATGCTTCTAAATCTCTGTGAGTGAGTGTTTCTGGTATGTCACCGTCCCCCCATGTTGTTCTACATTCAGTGTGACCCTGTTCCCCACACTGAAACACACCTGTGGTGTCTTGTGTTGTCCTCTTGTCTCAGGGACTCTGGTGGTCTCTGGTCTGGGGGGGTCAGCAGGGTCCAGTGGGAACCTGCTGGGAAGTTCCCTGACATAGTTGTCAGGGACGTAGAAGAACTCGGAACTCTCATCCTTGCAGACGAGCCACAATCTAGCGCTGGTCTTCTCCAGGAGGAGGTATTGTTCATTGGGTTTGATGGAGATGATGCTGCCACTGCTGTCTGTGTACTGATACGGAAACTCCACCAGAACCACACCTATGCTGCGCCTCTTAAAGCTCATTGCTACAACTACAACCCTGGAGCCACGCCCACCCCAAGGGAGGGGGGTTGACCTACAGGTGCAGGCTGGGAAGGGTGAGGGGCGTGGTTCAGACTGTAGAGCAGTCTTCCTAGGGAGGGAAAAGAAAACATTGGTTAACTGTACATATTGAAACACACAAACACACAAGCATGTAGACACTATCGCAAGTACCAGGAAAGAAAGGCAAAATATTGCTGCAGCTTTTGCCTAATGCAAGCCCCCACCTCTAGTAGCTTCTCAGCTTGAAGGCCCTGATGGATCCTGATGGTACTGGGATTGTTCTGGTCATTCTATTCCATTAACTTTTAATATCCAGAACACAGTGGAACAGGTTTACACTAGATAATGTATTGAATGAAGGTTTATGTCATCATAGGTTGACATAGGCTAGCCATCTCTTTGACCCACAATCAAAAGCTGTTAGCACTAGCTCCTCAGTCTATAGAGGACCAAATCACTCTAAATATGATATACACATTTGATACGTTCATGTAAACCCTTGATTACACATGTGCAGTGTTGTTGTCAAAGGTCCTAGTCTGTCTCCTTCCCTGGCCACTGTTAACTGATAACACAGCACATCCTCTTCCTGTGAATCAACACAGGTGCGAGGTCCTTAAGCACTGACTGTTTAGACAGTGCTGCTAACACACGTTAGCCTCTGATCACATTTACAGACACACTAGACACCTCTTAGTGCTCCACGGCCCACCGTCATTATGCTGCTTACTAGAGCTGCTCATGCCTACGAACGCATGCCTCAGAACGCAGCGGCCCTTCTGGTCTACAATCTACCCAGACGCTCCCATGTTACCCCGCTCCTCATCTCTCTCCACTGGCTACCCATCAACGCCCGTATCAGATCCAAGACCCTGGTACTGACCTTCCGAGCAGTGAACGGGATTGCACCCGACTACATCAAGTCTCTCCTGCAACCTTACACCCCCACCCGTCACCTACGGTATTCTTCACATAACCGCCTGGTGGTCCCACCGCTCAAGACTGCCCGGTCCCAACACAAGCTCTTCTCCTGCCTGGCCCCCCAATGGTGGAACCAGCTCCCCACCTCCATCAGGGACACTGACTGTCTCCCCACCTTCAAGAAAAGGCTCAAGACGCACTTGTTCCGGGAGTACAACGGCACTTAAGAATACTTGGCTGGACTTGTTAGTTAGTTTACTCCAGGATCACAATGACTCTTATTGAGTGACTTGTTGCTCTTGTAGGTTAGATATAACGAAGTTAAGTCTTGTACTCGCTGTGAAATATTTTACTGTTGATTGTTCTTCTACAGGTACAGTCCTGCACCTTTGTGGTTCATGTTGTTTTAATTTGTAACTTGTATAACTGCATGCTCTTATGGGTCTTCCCTTTTGGCACTTGTTTAGCTTTTTCACAATGTACGCTTCATGTTTTGGCCGCTTGCATTGTTTGGGACTATCTCGTTCTTATGCTCTTTTGTAAAGCTCTCTCTTGGAAGTCGCTTTGGATAAAAGCGTCTAAATGAATAAATGTAAATGTAAATGCCTGCATGGCCAGAAGTTAGTTCTTTGTAAGATGAGACTTGGAAATGTCTGAAACACTAGTGTAGGTCAGAGGTCACCATGTTGCCATTTCTATGAACCATCCAAAGAATAAACAAACGCTATCTAGCACCATGAATGCTGCGTCTTCTGTCTGTGCTTGTGACGTGGCGTAACAATCTGTGCACCTTCTGTGCACTTTAGAACCCATGCGTAGGCCTACACCATGTTTTAAGATGTGATACGGCAACACAGAGGGACCAAAAGGCAAAGAGAAAGTGCATGCATCACAAATGACAGTTTTACTTCTTCAATGGGAGTAAATTGTAGGTTATCTAAAATGATGCCAATTATCTAGTTTTAGCCTATTTAGCCAGAATTTTCTTTTGTGAATTTGGCCCGCAAAAAAATATCATGTTAACACAATGGCACAATGATTAGATTAATTATTTTGTGTTTAGGGTCGCACAATCACAAGTTAAGTGGTGTCTATGAAGACAAATGTCTGATATGTGTCACATATGCAGTGTTCAAAAATCTGAGAAAAACTGTGTATAGTTTTCCAGTTTTCTCATACTTTTATGGATGAATTTACACAGAGTTTGATACATTTAATCTTGTCCTGCCTTACAATCTCCTGCAAGTCAGCCTCCTTCGTCCTTTAGAGAGAAAGAAGGGAGGGTTGTAGCTCAGTGGTTAGAGCACCTGACTGCAGCTCAAGAGGTAGCAGGTTCAAATCTCCCCTGTACTGTGTGTATTTGGATGAATATCAGTATGAACCGAATGAGAAAGTAGGTTACATACTACAACTTTTTATACATCAACATGAACCCCCTTGAAACTGTCCCCTGCACAAAGATACACTTTTACATATAACACATTATTAACCCCTACCAAAACTCTCAACACTGGAGTGAGAGAAACAGAGACAGAGAGAGGCAAGTGTGTGTGGTTTGGTGTGGTGTGTGTGTGTTCATTATGCAGAGAGATGAGAGTAGAGGAGAGAGTAATGGACAGAGAGACAGAGGGAGAGAGAGAAACAGGTGTGTGTAGTATGCAGAGAGATGGAGAGAGAGACAGAGACAGAGCTGGTGTGTTTGAGACGGATGAGTAGATTAAATAAGAGTCAGAAAGTCAGGAAGGGAAACATCACCAAGTCTAACTCTACAATGGACTATTTAACATGGGATTATAGTATTATCTTATTTAACACATTATCACTATCAACATCTTCAACTCAAGAGACATAATGAACCGTGTAATCTTATCTAAACAGCTTTACTGCCTTCTCTGAAACTGCTCTCTCTGTCATCACATGTTCTGTAATAACACCCAGTCCAGTAGATATCTGTACTTTAGACAATGATTAACAGGAATGACCAAGGATCTGCACTGTACATTTGTACAAAACATCACCTTCAGTACCATGAAAAACTAACTACTGACAAACAATTACTATTATTCACACCATTGACATCCTTAATTCTCTACTAGACTATTGTTTGGACACTCTGCATGTGAGTGTCCAACCAAATGTTCCAACGGTTCAGCTGTGTCTCTTGACCACACCCTGGTCCTCCATTTAAAAGGATTGTAGGTCTGATAACTGTAGTCATCCTCACTTCCTACCTGACCTGACAATAATCTCTGGACGGACTTACCTCTGCTTTCTCCTGGTCTGAATTCACAAACACAACGTCAAGTCAAGCAGGCATTGTCCTTCGTGCTGAAGAAGAAATCTGTTGATGCCGTTTTTGCTGTGTCTCTGGAACATTATCGTCACAGGTACAAGACAACAGGTCAGAGTCCAGTGATATAGGCACAATCATGAGAGCTGTTTACTACTTAACCCTTCAGGTAGGAGGGGCCTGGGTGTACTATCAAATCAGAACATCAATACACTGTAGCTAATACAGAATACTGTCTATCCATCTACACCTGCTTGCTTACTGTTTCTGTGAGCTACCAACTCATGTATTTATACAGTTAGAGTTAAAGTACTATCCATCTAAACCTGCCTACTGTTACTGTGAGTTACTAACTCCTATATTTCCAGGGTTAGAGCTACTAACTCCTATGTGTCCACAGTTAGAGTGAGGACCTCAGTTATGTGTCATGGTGTTGACAGGACCCCACAGTGAGGTGCTCTGGACCAAATGAGGAGAATCAACTGGCATTTCATGTGACCTCATGACACCATGGATGCACAGTTGTTGGTCTGGATATCTACAGGACTTCAGGTCCCAGAATCCACCTCTCCACTGCCCTTGTTACCTGAGATCACAGTGACTTCACAATGCCCTGGTGGCAACACACTCTAGAATGTTGAATCATTAACAGCATGAACATCATAAAGCAGATTATTACATTCTGACCAGAAGTTCTTCTCTCCTGTATAAACCCTGCCCTATGTCCCCTGTCCCCTATAGACCTGCTGTACCTGGACTGACCCTTACCTGTCCCTGACAACCACTCTCCTATAAACCTGCTGTAACTGGACTGACCCTCACCTGTCCCTGACCACCACACTCCTATAGACCTGCTGTACCTGGACTGACCCTTACCTGTCCCTGACCACCACACTCCTATAGACCTGCTGTAACTGGACTGACCCTCACCTGTCCCTGACCACCACTCTCCTATAGACCTGCTGTACCTGGACTGACCCTCACCTGTCCCTGGAGATACAGGTGGAGGTAGTCAGGTGGAGGAGAGCTGCTCTCCTCTCTCTGTCCCCCATCCACACCTCCCCTGTGGTGTGGGGGGTTTGAGCTGTCAGCACCTCGTGTCCCGGTCCCTTTCCTCACCCCCCCCCCCCCACCCGGCCTGTGATGCTGCACTGCCTGTGATGCTGCGCCGATCACAGTCTCCAGCCCTGTGGCTACCACTGGTTAGACTGACATCTACCAACTGACCCAAGTCAAACACTGGATTTTGGTGTTTTAACACCCATTGACACGTCCCTTTAGTATGACTATGTTTAGCCTGTGTTCTGCTCCTCTCTTTCACCAACTGTCTCTGGAGGAGGGGATCCCTCACTGAATTGCTC
Organism: Hypomesus transpacificus; assembly: GCF_021917145.1. Classification (NCBI taxonomy): domain Eukaryota; kingdom Metazoa; phylum Chordata; class Actinopteri; order Osmeriformes; family Osmeridae; genus Hypomesus; species Hypomesus transpacificus. Next base: position 15,671,399 of record NC_061068.1, on the reverse strand, counting down.
CTCCCAAGGTTTCTTCCATTTTTTTCCTCTAGTGAATTTTTCCGGGAGTTTTTCCTTGTCTTCCTTGAGGGTTTAGGTTGGTTGAGGGGCAGTTCTATGGGCGTATGTGAACCCCTTTGTGACATGCTTGCATGTAAAAAGGGGCTATAATGTACAAATACATTTTGATTTGATTTGGTCATTCTCTCTCTCTGTCTCTTTCAGCCAGAACAGTGCAGGGGGGCACATAGGGACCACCACCCTTTTCTATCCACTTCTCTTTATTGTTTCTCTCTCTCTCTATCTCTCTCTCTCTCTCTCTCTCTCTCTCTCTCTCCACATATTGAAACCATTTCATGTCTGAGTAAAATATTGTTTTAACTGACACTATTGTGGTAGAAGAGAACATTATTGTTCCTACCCTCTCTGCTCTCTGACAGTAAACTCAGTAACAGTGAAAACTAAATTACATCTCCTGTGATGCCAATCTCCATGTTCTGTGTAAACTATGTAATGAATGAGGAAACACCTGTAGTTTAGCCCAGGCAGCACCAGCAGTTATGGATCCCATGACAAAGTACTGGGTACCTGGTTACTTTGGGATTTGAAATAGTAACTTTGCTTTGGGTCTATTTCTAGGTAAGATATATGTCGATGTAAACACAGTCATATGGACTATGACACCTATTATGTCCAGAAACATGACCTGTCCCTTATGAATATAATCATGCCACTCCGCTGCGCATCAGACGGCTCACACCTCCGCATCGTCCAATATCCGGTGATTATCGACACCTCGTCGGGCATTATCCCTTACATATACTACAACTTTTCTACATGAACATAATTCCCCTTGAAACCGACCCCTATACAAAGAGACACTTTTACATATAACACACTATAAATCCCGACCAGAACTCTCACCACTGGAGTGAGAGACACAGAGGCAGAGAGAGGCAGGTGTGTGTGGTGTGTGTGTGTTCATTATGCAGAGAGATGGAGAAAGTAATGGACAGAGACACAGAGGCAGAGAGAGGCAGGTGTGTGTGGTGTGTGTGTGTTCATTATGCAGAGAGATGGAGAGAGTAATGGACAGAGACAGAGGGAGAGAGAGAGGCAGGTGTGTGTAGTGTGTGTATTATGCAGAGAGATGGAGAGAGAGACAGAGGGAGAGCTGGTGTGTTTGAGACGGATGAGTAGATGAAATAAGAGTCAGAAAGTCAGGAAGGGAGGGACTGTCAGAGCTGCTGGTAGAGGTGTTCATACTGGGGAAACATCACCAAGTCTAACTCTGCTATATCAACATTGGATTGGATTATATTATTTAACACATTATCACTTACAACAACCTAACCTCAAGAGACATAATGAACCGTGTAATCTTATCTAAAGCATCTTCACTGCCTTCTCTGAAACTGCTCTCTCTGTCATCACTTGTTCTGTAATAACACCCAGTCCAATAAACATCTGCACTTTAGACAATGATTAACAGGAATGACCAAGGATCTGTACTGTGCTTTTGTACTCAAAATCACCTTCAGTGTGAGAAATTCACAAGTTCAGACAGACATACACATATTACCATTAAACTCATTAACATTCTTCATTTTCTACTGGATATGGTTCTTCATGTTAGTGTCCAACCAAATGTTTCAACGATTCAGCCATGTCTGTTGACTGTAACCTGGTCCTCAATTTAGCAGGATTGTAGATCCAAGCGTTCAAATATAGTCATCCTCACTTCATACCTGACCTGACAATAATCTCTGGAGGGACTTACCTCTGCTTTCTGCTTGTCTGAATTCACAACCCAACGTCAAGCAGGCAGTGTCCTTTGTGCTGGAAAAGAAATCTGTTGATGCCGTTTTTGCTGATTCCACAATGAAGAAGTACAGAACAATACAACAGGTCAAAGTCTGGTCATATAAACACCATCATTCATTCTAGTTGCACGTACACTGAACAGTAGAATAAAACAGGTCAGAGTCCAGAGATATGGACACCATCATGAGAGCTGTTTACTACTCAACCCTTCAGGTAGGAGGGCCCTGGGTGTACTATCACATCAGAACATCATTAATATACTGTAGCTGATAAAGAATACTGTCTATCCATCTACACCTGCTTGCTTACTGTTTCTGTGAGCTACTAACTCATATATTTACTCAGTTAGAGTTAATAACATGTATTTACACAGTTAGAGTTAACAACTCATGTATTTACACAGTTAGAGTTAATAACATGTATTTACACAGTTAGAGTTAATAACTCATGAATTTACACTGTTAGAGTTAATAACATGTATTTACACAGAGTTAATATCTCAAGTATTTACACAGTTAGAGTTAGCTGCTATGTGTTATGGTGGGTGTTGACAGAACCACAAAGAGGTGCTCTGTACCAGAGTGCAAATTATACAATGATAATCGGAGGGGTCAACTTCTTCTCCAGCTCCTGCTCTGTACCAAATCAGAAGAATGAAGTCCTGGTGGCAACACAATCTAGAATGTTGAATCATTAACAGCATGAACATCATAAAGCAGATTAGAACACTCTGACCAGAAGTTCTGCTCTCCTGTATAAACCCCGCCCTATCTCCCCTGTCCTTACATACCTGTTGTACCTGGACTGACCCTTACCTGTCTCTCTCTAAACATGATTCTAAATTAGCCCCTAGTGTAGCGTCCTCAAATCAAACAGTAATAAAACCAAGGTTCTCCTCATTGGCACCAAATCCACTTTATCCAAAACCGACAGTTTTTCTCTCATGATTGACAACTCCTCCGTTTCACCATCCCCCCAGGTTAAGAGTCTGGGTGTCATCCTTTATAGCACACTATCCTTTAAACCCCACATCAATAACATAACCCAGTCTGCCTACTTTCACCTCCAAAACATCAATCGTCTCCGCCCCTCCCTTTCTCCCCACACTGCCGCCAATCTTGTTCACAGTCTTGTCACTTCCTGTCACTTCCCGTCTCGATTACTGTAACTCTCTCCTTTTTGGTCTCCCTCACAAATCCCTCCATAAACTTCAACTGGTCCAGAACTCAGCTGCCCGCATTATAACTCGCACCCCCTCTATCCACCACATCACTCCTGTCTTACAACAGCTCCACTGCCTCCCGGTTCAGTTTCGTATACAATTCAAAATCCTCCTGTTTACATTCAAGGCCATCCACAACCTCGCCCCCCCATATGTGTCTGATCTCCTCCAGAGTCCCACTACCTCCCTCTTCCTCAGATCCTCTTCCTCCATACACCCGTCTGTCCCCTCTGCCCGTCTCACCACCATGGGGAGTAGAGCATTCAGCCCCTCTGCCCGTCTCACCACCATGGGGAGTAGAGCATTCAGCCCCTCTGCCCGTCTCACCACCATGGGGAGTAGAGCATTCAGCCCCTCTGCCCGTCTCACCACCATGGGGAGTAGAGCATTCAACCCCTCTGCCCGTCTCACCACCATGGGGAGTACAGCATTCAGCCCCTCTGCCCGTCTCACCACCATGGGGAGTAGAGCATTCAGCCCCTCTGCCCGTCTCACCACCATGGGGAGTACAGCATTCAGCCCCTCTGCCCGTCTCACCACCATGGGGAGTAGAGCATTCAGCCCCTCTGCCCGTCTCACCACCATGGGGAGTAGAGCATTCAGCCCCTCTGCCCGTCTCACCACCATGGGGAGTAGAGCATTCAGCCCCTCTGCCCGTCTCACCACCATGGGGAGTAGAGCATTCAGCCCCTCTGTCCGTCTCACCACCATGGGGAGTAGAGCATTCAACCCCTCTGCCCGTCTCACCACCATGGGGAGTAGAGCATTCAGCCCCTCTGCCCGTCTCACCACCATGGGGAGTAGAGCATTCAGCCCCTCTGCCCGTCTCACCACCATGGGGAGTAGATGTCAGAAATATTAATCTATCAAGCATTGCACAGTCAGTCAGTGAACAAGTTTAAGAAAGTTTATTGCTTGCGGCCAGCCCACAAGGAGACTAAAACATCACACGCCATTGTGCTACAAGTTTGTCTGCTAGCATGTTGAGCTAGCTAACTATTTAAGCACAAGCGCTCTTTACAGTCATTGGTGAAGACAAAAGCATGCAAACGTTCCATGGCTCTTCATTGGCTCCTTGCGTAGACCTGGTGCGTGTGTGTGCTTGCGTGTTTGAGTGTGTGCGTGTGTGTGCCTTTTGACCCGTGTAAGCTTGACCACATGATTCACCCAACACAGATAAGGCCAGACATATTTTATGGCCTCTCCAGTAAGAGAGTGGTCAGCCCAGGTCACCTTGTTTACATATGCCTCATGTTACCCAAAGTTCAGATTTGGGGGTAGGCTTCTCTCTACACACAAGGAATGCTGAACACAAAATCATTCTTATACAGGATAAATGTGTTACATCTTCAATTTCTCCAACAGTAGAGCATTTAGCCCCTCTGCCCGTCTCACCACCATGCAGGGGCGTGTTCAGGGAGTGGCCTAGGGTGGCACGGGCCACCCCTGAAATCTGATTGGCCACCCCAATATATGATTGGCTATATGCCCAGTCAGAGGCGGGCCACCCCTGGTGCCACCCCTATCAAAAATGTCTGGACACGCCCCTGCCACCATGGGGAGTAGAGCATTCAGCCCCACTGCCCGTCTCACCACCATGGGGAGTAGAGCTTTCAGCCACTCTGCTCCCCGTCTCTGGAATACACTACCACCCCAAATTAGAAATATTGACTCATTCCCCCATTTCAAATCGGAAAACCCATCTGTTTACTACATATTCAATTTGATGTTAATTATCCTGCCTGCTTCTGTTGTTTTTAATGTTGTTGTATTCATTGTTTTTGCTGTTTTTAAATGTATTTTACATCCTGTACGGTGTCCTTGTGTGCCGAGAAAGGCACTTTTATATAAAATGTATTATTATTATTATTTGACACGACACTGGTGGGCTCAAATGCACGACTCATAAAACAGAAGAAGGTTTAACAAAAACGTTTACTTCAGTAAAAAGTACGAACTAAAAAAGCGCTCACTTGGAGGATCAAACTATTGCACAATAAAACTATAAACGAAACCTGGTTGCGTAAAGAGCCAGTTATAATACTTTGTGACTATCACTTGGACTGAACAAGACGAACTGGCACAAGACAAAGGGAGACAAGGACTATTTATACATGGTGTAGGAAAAACAGGTGAAACCCATCAGGGGCAGGGTAGAAAATCACAATGGCGGGAATATCACACAAACAGGAAGTGAACAACAAGACTAGACATGAGTGACTCAACATACATGACGAGACATAACACTTAGTACCTCTGAACCTGTGTTCCAAGTTATGCATTTGGATTCAACTCCTGGGGTCTCATTTATAAAGCTTGCGTTGTAATGGAAATGTTGGTCATATGCATAGATGTATGTGTATGAAATCTATAATCTTCTATGTTCATTGGTAAGAGACAGGAAGGGAAGATAATTAAGTTGAGTTCAAAGGAATGTGAGGTGCTGATGGCTCTGTGGGCAGCTTGCCCTGGGGGATGGGTGAAGCATTTTATATGGCCTTCTGTCCTCTGGTTACTGTAAGGGGTCAATGAGACAGTTGCTCTGAACTTTGGCTAGAAGGACTGTGTCCTGTTTCATTGTTTGTGTTAATTAAAAGTATTGTTTGAAGATGGTCACACAAAGGACAGTTGACCATTTGACTGGTCAACCCCTGTGGCTTTATTATCTACTGCTCTGGAGAGTGCTGTGACATCAAAGAACTTCGGGACACATAGGAGATGTATTGTTTCAAACTGTCACTAAGTTGAGTTAGCCAATCACAGAGTTTGCTACATTGATTGATTGACCATATAGAATGCCATTTGATCTTAAGTTTATATAAGGCAGTGCATGTGTGCTGGCTGATTATCACTCTTGCGAACGATTTGTGGCTATCACACCCTTCGCCAAGACGGATCACAAAGTACTTTGTTTAAATCATATGTAATTGTATAGTCTAATAAATTGTATTAAAACCATATCCCTTGACTATTCAGATCGACACAGTGCCACTCGAATTCTTCCTTTACACTTGGTGCCGGAACTCGGAATCCTCGTCTGCTCAGCGTTTAACAGACTTCTCCCTCTGACGGCGATTTGATCAGTCCGGCTGGAACAGCTGCCTTAACCTCCAAAATTTTTTGGAGACAGCGGGGCCGATTCTAGGGGAGTTTTACTGGTTGCGCTGTTGCTGACGCGGGGTCTTAAAGAAACAGGTGAGATATTCTTTTTGGTCACTGTGTGATATTGAATTGTCTAAATATGGTTATAGGCTATTGTCAATAATTCGGTTAAAAGTTAGTAATTGGGCAGTGGTCAGAGGAACAGTGTCCTGTACGTGTGAGTCGTACGAATTAATGAGGTACGGTTGTTGAACCTATCTTTTACGTGAGAGTCGTAAAAAACAAATCTGCAGAGTGTGTCGACGGACATACATAGAGGTCGTGTGTTTGACGAAACAACACAGAGGGAGAAAAAATTCACATGTTATATCGTGTTATGTGTTTCTTGGAGACCCTAGGATTAGAATATGTTGGATTGGTGATAGTTTGAGAAGTTGTATTGGCAATTGTGGTCATAACAGTTCTTATTTATTACTAAGGCGCTACATGATGTCTAAGTCCAGAAGAGAAGTGGAAAAGTATACTTGTGAGAATTGGTAACCAGCTGAGTTAAAAATATAAAAAAAAGATAAAGAAAAGAAGTTAGGAAGTAGGTATAGGCCTATGAAATTTCAAAGTGAGTTTGTAAACGCGCGTGTTCATTTTTGTTTTACTTGCAAGTTATGTTTTTTGAGGTTAAAAGAAGTATGGGTAGTAATTAATGGTGTCAACGTAAAAGCTATATCTACAAATTACAAAAAATCAAAATTTTAAATTATTTTTTATTTTGGTTTGAACGTTTGTAATTTACGATTGTAGGCTATTCGGTAAGGGTATATGTTCATTGACAAGTTGTGAAATCGGAATTTGAGAGTAAAAAAAAAAAAAAGAAAGGAAGGAAGGGGGTAATTGTGTCTTTATGTTCCTTCGTTGGTTATTGTTGGTTCAATGTGTTCAAATACGGATTGTAATTCGAAAATGAATAGGGCTAAAAGATGGTCTGGAGGCAGAATTAACCTGCCCAAACATTGATTACATGAAGCAAAAGTATGGTGACGATAGTTTATTGCAAATGCAAATATGGATTGATATATGTGGATTTCGGAGTGTGGGGTCATTTTGTTGTGAAATTATGAAAAGCTTGTGCAGAGAGAAATTGTTACACGATTTGGAAAATAATAGATGTAAGCTTGGTTGGATGGCTTTTCGGAATTAGATGGAGGCAGGTAGAGTCAAAGAGAAATAGATATTAGAACAGATAGTGTGGGGAAATTTTTGTCTATTTCCACACAGATTCACGATTCAAATTGTATGGCTGTTCCGCAGACCAACTCTGCGGTGGGTATTCATCTGTAGCCCGTAGTGGTTAGCGGGTGGATGCGCAGGCGCATTAGGTCTTGCTGGCTAAGCGAGAAGAAACTGAGGTCAGACGTTTGTCTTACGACTGAAGTGTTTTCTGACAGACGGATGTCTAAGATAAGTCAAGAAAGCAGGATCCTGGAATTTGTTTATAGATTTGCTTTGGATTCCCGCAAAGATTGCGGCTTGTGCTTTGACTTGCACTATTGCACTATTGCCTATTATTCAAAAGAAGGAGAAGTTAAAGTCCCCTCCGGTACAAAAGGGTTTGAGTCCCTAAGAAGGAGAAGTTAAAGTCCCCTCCGGTACAAAAGGGTTTGAGTCCCTGAACGAGTTTAAGAATGTTATAGGCTTGGGTGGCATTGTTTCTGTCTCGAGGGACAGCACTGAGTTACGAGTGATCAAAGTGAATGCAGAACATGTTTAAATGTGGTTGGAAAACATGTAGGAAAGTCGAAGACACAAAGTTAGGCCAACACGATTGGATAGGAATGGTCAATCTATGTTGAGCACAAAATGTGTGGTTTGATTGGGTGTATTGAGCATTATGGACGTGAATGTACGGAGATGTGTCATCACTGTTGAAAGTTTTCTGGAAATTGGGGGCAAACTCGCAAATTCTTGACCGTAAATTGAAGTCCGAACTGGTGACGAAGGCTACAATGTTGACACACGTACACAGATGAAACACTTGGGAGAGACTTTGTTATATTCTCTTCAGATTCTTATGGATGTTTATCGGTTATGACATCGTTGGTAGAGGAGTGACGATTGACCTGTTATATTGTTTTACAACTGTGTGTTAACCGATATTTGATGTTAGATTTTACATCTGTCTGATTTGTTTTGAGGATGGAGACAGTCTGTTTTTGAAAATGCTAATGTTAATTCTTTGGCTGAATTCTCCATTTGAAAAGAGGCGCATGCGCTTGAGTCTAGCGGCTCATTCTGCGTGCAGTGGCCCACAACATCATGAGTGATAAAAAAAAAAAAAGAGAAAACAAAAAATACACTCATCTGAAAGAGAATTTGACGTTGAAAATAGAAATGTATTGGTTTGAAACACATGTGTGTTTCTGTTTCTTTGTCAAAGTTAAGAAAATATTGTGAGTTGGCATACTTTTGATTTGGAAATCATGTACAGACCGAGTTTATCTTATGAGCTTGATTCGATATTGGATTAGTAGGCTATGGCGCTGCTAAATTTCGGTTCTTGGGTCAGATAATTGGTAAAGGCCAGTTTTGGCAACGAAAGCGATATTCATTCGAAGAATTACAATCCAAGGTTATTGAAACGTTTATAGAGTTTTATGTGTGCAAACGGAAATTTCAGTTTATGTTGTTAAAGGAATGTTTTTTGTTTAGGCCTACGTATTGAATTTATCTGGAAATGTTGCTTCGGTTTTGTGTTGTGTGAATGAGGTTACTGTAATATCTACATTTGATTTTAACATGTGCGTACTAGATATCCATTGACATGGAAGCAAACGATGGTTTTTATTTTCATTTGTGTGGGAAGTTCACAGATGTGATGGTTGTTTAAAGAAATATGTAAAGGGTTATGAAGACGTGATTAGAAAGGTTGATATGATTTTAGTTCCGTTTTAGGCCAGCCTGTTGAACGAAGTCTGTTACAAATTGTTAGGATAGCTTTGGGATCTGAGAGGAAAAGATCAAAGCTGTGACTTTGTTAGCTAGCTAATGGCTAACAACGAAAACGTGGAGAAAGTGCATTTTGCTGTCCTGACTGAGGAGAGTCCAGGAAGTTGAATTTGCAACTGTGGAAGCGACATTTGTAGCTAACAAATTTACAGACAGACTCAACAGCGATGGCGGCGGGTACAGGCTAGTAAAGGAATCACAGCTTGACATTTGAGATCCAGTATGGGAAGCGTATGACGCATGCGCAGATTCGTAAATTTGAGAAAGACGCAAATTTAGAGTAATAGATGAATTTGGAGCGAGTTTTACATACTGATTTGGTTGCTTTTGAAGATGTTACGTGATGAGTATTTTGATACATTTGTTAACAAGGTTTTTGTTTGTTTGAGTACATTTTATGTGTTAGAAATTCCGAGGAGAAATGGAGAAAGGTGCATTGGGGCTAAAACAGAGTCCCGTTACGTTGACATTTTACAGAGGTGATAAGTGAAAAGAAGGTAAGCGCCAACCATCTGTGTTGTCAAAAGAAAAAAAAAAAGAAAAGGTTTCAGAGTTTTGCTCTGTCCCAGAGCGCTTGTTTGATTCGAGTTTAAAATGCGTGCTGATAGATAGGCTATGTTTATTTGAGTTGATTCATTGAGTAAAACTAAGAGTAAAAGTGAGAAGTGTTACATTAAACCATATACAAACTACAAAATAGTCAAGTTAAATGTTTTCATTTTGGGGTTTTTGGTCCGCCAATTTGAGATTTGAGATCCGTGCATTACGCATGCTAAGGGTGTTTTATCAGAGCCTGTCACAATGTTTGGGATGAACAGTTAGGCTGTGATGAGGATGTTTTATTGTGGTATTGATGCATGAAGAGGGTTATTATAACTTTTGGGTTTGAAATGATTTGGGAAGACTCATTATGTCTGATAAATTGTGGTTTTGATGGTTTGTGCTAATTAGCCTGTTTTGGACTGCAGCCAAAGCAAGTTATGAAGCTCTACCTATCTAACCTATATAGAAATATACAGGGGGTATACGTTTGGCTAAGATTTATGTTTCATTTTGGAATCATGCAGATTAAATTCTGATTTGGGGTAGTGGATGGTTTTCCTAATGTCTTGGAAAAAGAGAGATTTGATTTGGTGAATTTAAATACAGAAAATAGAAGAGAATCTCAAATATAAAGGTAGTAATTTGAACGGTTCCTAAAGTGTTTTTAAGAAAAGATAATAAGAGAATAAAAGTTGAGGTTATTCTTAATTTGGTTGTTTTCTAAAATAGTTTGATTCTCTAAAGATTGGTTCAAAAGTTGGTTGCTTCAGTGTAAGCTTGTCAATTCATAAAAGGGAAAAGAGTTAAACACATTAGCTGATGGTTAAATACATCATTGGTGTTACATATGAATTTGGGAAAGGTATGGTAACAGGGAGTTTCTTATTTTCACCTGTAGAACAACTTGCTGTATGCAAATGTGGGATTCACTCTAACAATTATGATTATTTCACAGAGAAATGCTAGTGCTGAAACTAGCTGGAGCAGTTTCTAGACTACCTGCAAGCAATGATGAACTAACTAGAATATGTTTTTGATGTTGACATATGTTTACAGGGAGTGCTGAGATGGTGTTGCCATGTTCTGATAAGCTTAACTTAACAAATTTGGGTTTACAGGAGTCTTTCGAGGAAAATTGTTGTGTGACTTTGTTGCAATATTTGTCACAGTTTCTTTAAGGGAAGCGCGGGCTTCTTAGAGAGAAAGAGATGACGTTTAGTAATTTATGACTGACTGATGACTGACTGATCCAAACAGAAAGTGACTATGGGGGTTTTATGGTTTTATGACTTTAGTGTCAGAAGTTTGGCTCTGTGGTAAGATTGTGGGGGTTTGATGAAATACTGCTAAGTTGAAAATGTTTGACTGTATTTAACCCAGAGTGAGAATTGTGTTTTGTTTGAGTATATTTGACAAGAATTACAGAATGCAGCAGACGGATGGAGAAAGCAATGGTGGAATGGAGATTTGGACTAATCCACAAGAAAATGCATTTTGGAAAAAGGAAGGATATGAGAATGAAATGGAGGTTGTATGGTCTGCATAACACATTTATCTTGAGATTTTGCTCAGTTAACACATGGAAAGATCATGCCTCTACAGTTTGTGTGATATATTAATTTTAACATACATGGGGATTTGTAATGATTGCATATTCATTTTGTTAGACTCATATGTGGAACAAGTAATATGGGAAAGGGAATTTAACACGTTAAGCTTCACGTTTAAGGTTAGAGAAACTATTTGAGTACTGATAGAAGGATTTTTTTTTTAGAGTTACATTTTGGAGAAGTGATACTGTTTAATGATTGTTGATGATTGATAGAAGAAGTTGTTGGAAGAAGTTTTAGATATTTCAGGCAGATTTGGGCTCAGTGGTCAAGCTTTTGGTGAATTTATATTATTCTTCAATTAGATTTTTCTTAGAGGATATATAATGATAATGGGTCACACTTGGTTAAGGAAGTTATTTTTGGAGTTGATAGGAGTCAACATTGTGTCAATTACTTCAGTTGAATGAGAAAATGGGATCTTGAAGATGAAGTCGGACGACAAGAAGTCAGTTAACTTTTTAACTGACCTTTGTGAGAATGTGCTTGTTTATCACTGTGCAACCCTTTGTAGTGTACTTTGTGTGAGATTCACAGGCAGGTGGAGGTTATTCTTCTTCCGGTGACTGGACCGCTGCATGATTTGATACCAGGGGACTGGATCGTGGTGAAGGACCTGAAACGCAAGTCCTGGTACCATACCAGATTCTCCTGACGACTAATTCGGCGGTTAGGATCGAGGGGAGAGCAACGTGGATACACGCTAACCATGGCGAGCGTGCGCCTTGCCTGGAGACGGAAGGAGAGGATGCGCGTTCTGCGTAGTACCAAGGAAAACTCAGAGTCTGTGCGCATAGTGCAGTTCTTTGAAAGTTGCTGTGAGCAATTTGATCGTCGTTTGCAATTGGTTCGACTAGACTACACTGCCTGAAAGAAGATTGCCTATAGCCAACTGAAGATGGAAGAAGAGGTCAATGTGAATGATAGTATGAAATCAGATTTACAGAAGAAGATATTAATGTGTTTGCTTCTGATGTTCTAAATATAAGGGTATGTTTAGATTGATGGGACTACATTTGCTTTGTGTATGTTTGTATTCGGTATGGATGTTTTTTACTGAGTTGCATTGCATACTTATTTTGATGTTGATTTTTATTTTTCTCAATGCACTGTTTGAATTATGGTGTTTAAAAAAAAAAAAAAGAATGGAAATGTAATGGAAATGTTGGTCATATGCATAGATGTATGTGTATGAAATCTATAATCTTCTATGTTCATTGGTAAGAGACAGGAAGGGAAGATAATTAAGTTGAGTTCAAAGGAATGTGAGGTGCTGATGGCTCTGTGGGCAGCTTGCCCTGGGGGATGGGTGAAGCATTTTATATGGCCTTCTGTCCTCTGGTTACTGTAAGGGGTCAATGAGACAGTTGCTCTGAACTTTGGCTAGAAGGACTGTGTCCTGTTTCATTGTTTGTGTTAATTAAAAGTATTGTTTGAAGATGGTCACACAAAGGACAGTTGACCATTTGACTGGTCAACCCCTGTGGCTTTATTATCTACTGCTCTGGAGAGTGCTGTGACATCAAAGAACTTCGGGACACATAGGAGATGTATTGTTTCAAACTGTCACTAAGTTGAGTTAGCCAATCACAGAGTTTGCTACATTGATTGATTGACCATATAGAATGCCATTTGATCTTAAGTTTATATAAGGCAGTGCATGTGTGCTGGCTGATTATCACTCTTGCGAACGATTTGTGGCTATCACACCCTTCGCCAAGACGGATCACAAAGTACTTTGTTTAAATCATATGTAATTGTATAGTCTAATAAATTGTATTAAAACCATATCCCTTGACTATTCAGATCGACACAGTGCCACTCGAATTCTTCCTTTACAGCCTTCCTTTACGCCACTTTCCACGCAAAGATTGTGAATTATAAAAAACAAACTTGACGGTAGAATGTGCGGTCCTCCATGCAAACTCTGACCCTCCCGTAGGCCTACGCACATTTTGGAAACAGTTGGAATTGGCGACGCAGATGACCGTACTGTACTCAGACTGCAGAAATTGAATGTGGGGATTACTTACATTACTCGTAATATTTATATATTTTGTTTTTCTCTCACACGTTTTTTTCATTCAATTTCATGATTATCATGAAGATTCCATCCAGCAGTGTTATTTGCACTTTTACTGAGTGATTATTGTTCCATAAACACCTTGTACAATCCAACTCAAATTTTAAATAAAAATTCAGCGCTTCCTCACCATCAGATTGTCCACTACGGGAGTTCAGGAGGGGGAGATTCCCCGACTGCATGAAATATAGGATAACATCACATATCCTACCTTTAGATAACTGCAGAACACAGTGTATAACTATATATATTTCTTTAATACTGTGCAAATATCCTCATATGTCAAAAACTGGAAATAAAGTCGTCAAGCTCCCGCGTGCAATCGCTACACTCTAGGCTACGTCCTCGTTATCAGTCCAGACTTTAATAGATTACTGTTCATAACAAAACGCTTTTGTTTTCAAATTGTATCTCGACTCGCAGTGATATCACTGGCACAGTTGTACGCACGGTTTTATAAATCTGAGTTTTTGTGTGCGTACGCCATTTTAGACTTTTGGGCGTAAGTACACTTTTAGTAAGAATCCTACGCACAATTTTATAAATGAGACCCCTGGTCTCTCTGTCCTGTTACAACCAAGAGTTTTCATGACCACATGACCATATATATGTAAACTTTTGTCTCTTGGGCTGAATCCAGCTACTTTATTAACCTGCTGTTGTAAACACTCCCCAGATAACTGCTGTGTGCTGATTCAGCAGCACTGGAATGAGAGCAGTGTTGTCATGGCTGTGTGCTGGAGGTCACATGTATATGGGTACAATAACAGCAGTCTCAGACAGGGTTAGGGTTAGAAAGGGAGGGCCGTAGTGTCTTCCAGATCTCCTCCACTCCCTCACCACGGAGGATGGCTACTGAAGTCTCCACTCCTCTGGTGGAATGAGCCTGAATGCCAGGTGACACAGGACATCCCACACCCTCATCCAGGATACTGAGAGCATGGTGGAGCCAGTGAGAGAGGCTTTGTGGAGACAAAGTATCCCAACTCTTGATCCACCACAGCAGATCAGTAACTGAGGGAAAGATCTGATAGATGCTCAGCATGTCAAGTAGTGTAGGGCTGTTTTGGCAGCCCCTTTGTCACTGGTCACCCAGACACTTGTCTGGGACAGTCGTTGATTTACATGAATACTAAAATGACAATCACACCTTAATGACACACCTCTGGAGAAGTGGTCTCAACAGTTGAAGAGGAAGATGGACAGAGGAAGACTCTGAAATTATCATTAAAAGTTGTGTTCTTGAAAATAAGGTTCTAAACAGCTTTTAATGTCATGTTTGATATGCTTTTGTTTCTTATTTTATGTATTACATGCTTGTAATAATTTGAATACTGTAACATGTACATGTACAGGGTTTACAGAGTTTGTGCCTACAGCAGACCAACATGTATTTAACATATTCCCCTGTCTTGCAAGGGAACTACTTGGTCTACTGTAGCCTTGATTAATGATCCAATTTGAATTTGTATGCGTTTAGACTACTTTTCAGTCATGTGACCGGTGTCCCCATTTTAGTCAGGTTTGGGTGTATATAGGAAGAAGTGTTACCAATCACTTCGAGTTTGGTTTACGATACAGCTCCGGTGCGTTAGGCGCCTAGTCTTCATTGTGACATACCTTTGTTAACCATTGCTCTGAAGGTATGTTTTGTATTTGATGATATTTCGTTATCATTGTATTGATTATCTTGCTATTTAGATAATAAACTATTATTGTGCATTTTGACGTTACTTGTTCTCTTTGAAACGTATCTATCAGGCTACGGCGGTGAAAACTTAGATCTAGTCTGGTTGATGCGGCTAACTGATTATAAACATAGACTTTTGAGTAGGTTTTAACTTAAGGCCTCTGAGTCACTTACAGTGGATCTCCACACTCCGAGGAATTTACCGGGGCCTCTGAGTGATCGATTACATATTCTACTAGGTCGACTATGGTTAAATCTATATTATAGTAGAGATAAACGACTGTTTAGTGAACACGCATACTTTAGGGTCGGTGCTCTGATCAAGCAGACGATTTTTACCTACGTCAGAGTTTCATGTCATTAACTGTTTAGCGCTCGAGGTTACAGGTAACGCACTTGTGCACGT
This sequence comes from Hypomesus transpacificus, assembly GCF_021917145.1. Classification (NCBI taxonomy): domain Eukaryota; kingdom Metazoa; phylum Chordata; class Actinopteri; order Osmeriformes; family Osmeridae; genus Hypomesus; species Hypomesus transpacificus. The sequence goes on along the minus strand of NC_061068.1, from coordinate 15,655,940 downwards.
GTCTTAAAATTGGAGTCAGATATTAACGAGTCAATTATCTCCCTGAGAATCTAACCTAAGGTGAATTGTGGTTCCCAAGCCAGGGACGAACACCAAGTGTCTCTGGCCTTTCGATTCACCGACTGCAGTAGTATAGGGGGTTCATATTGGACAAACAACCAAAACTAATTCCCCTGTTTGAAAGAAGATGGGAAACTGAACATTGTTTTAACATTGACCAAATAATGCCAATACCAAAATAATTACAGTTATTTGACTCAAGAGTTGGACAACAAGAGAGCAAAACTACTTCATAGTGGGCCAACTACAAAAGGCTGAATGGGGATTTGAAATCATGAGCATAAGGTTATAAGGCAGCCTCTCTATCCTCTCTGCTACACACCAATTGTTGAAAATGTAAGAGTAGAAAGGGAACACTATTAGCTATGGTCAGCTTTGGGACAAAGGTTTAGAAGCGGTTGACATTTCAAAGTGGAATTGCGTGAAATTGCACATGGTATTTCATAATGATGTCATCCTGTTTAACTAAACAGATATTCAAATTTAAGACAGGCTGAAAGACTGCAATTGGATTCAAACATACAACCTTATGCTTTGCAGGTCATTGTCCCAGTCCATTGAGCTATTCTCAGTGTTGAATAACGTCTTGTTCAGTTACTGTATAAAAAAGTAAGCCGTTTCTTCTGTGGTAAGAATTGTTAGATTCAGCCAAAGTTTAAACTACTCAAATTCAATCATATTTTTACATACCAAGGTGAAATTGTTGATGGTACTTCAGAGTGATGTCTTCTTGAACCCAATAAGGTTTGAAAACCATCAGTCAAAATGATGTTTGATTTATTGACACAAAAATATTGAGGCAATGTGAAAAATTACATAAATACACCCCTTTCAGACATTTTGTATTACATTTCTCATTTCATTTCACCCTATATAAAAACACACCTGCCCGCACACTGTCCCAATCCTTGCCGTTTACCTCCCTCCCAGCGCAATTAGAGTTGAACACAACACTATTTCCAGAATTTCTCAAAGATAACCTGAAGACTGCTCTCCAAAACCACAGTTAATTTACAATCAAGAATCGCCTCATTGGCATTAGGTCAGTGGCACAGCCCATGTTCAACTCCTTGCAAGTATTAAGGTTGAATGGCCGACTCTCACTTCCCATTAAACAACACAACATGCATTCTCAGGGTGACCAATAACATTATTTTAACAAACAAACAACAATATTACGAACATCTAACTGAACGAACGAATTGGACAAATTGATGGAAATGCCATAATTAAAAAACATTCGGCAGTGAACTGTAGCGCCTCCTACTGTTGGATATGGGACCTTTGTGGTATGGAAGTTACTCTTGTCCTGTAGTTACAACTTGCAGAAACTTTATTAGCTTCTTAGCTGTGGCCAAAAATATTTTTCAATACACCAAGGTGATTCAGCACACAGAAGTTCAGAAGTCATCTCGAGGCATGAGGTCTGACATCTTTCATACACTATGTTATAATGCAGCCAGTAGAGTAAAGGCAAAACTGCTCCTGAATCTTAATCACACATACATAATCAGTGAAGTCACACACAGCAATACATTGCAGAAGGTTATGTGGAAAATGATACAGAAACACAGTATGGAGGATCTGGGGATTGTGGCAGCCATTGTACAATATGCAGGTACAGTAGATTTATGTGATGTGTAAGCATGACAGTCCAGGCCTGTGAATGAATGCCGTATTATGTTGCCTTTAACACACCTGCAGTGATGCATGAGTCTGACATCAGCTGATGACATGGCGTGCTGCCCAATCTGAACAAGTTTTGCTAATTTTTTGTATGATTCAGAATCTTGTGGAAGGGATACAGATGGTATCAAAGTTCTTTGGCTTTCCTTTGACCGATGAGCAAGTCCAGACCATTGCAAGCGAGAGCACCTTTACAGCCATGAAGGAGAGCTCCGAGAACACTCATGGTGGACGTGGCAGCGTGTTTTTCCACAAAGGTACTTTCTCTTAACAGTGTATTTAACTGTTCTCTCTTTAACAATCTCTCTCAGTCAGTCAGTCAATTTTATTTAGAAAGCACATTTAAAAATGACAGCTGTTAGCCAAAGTGCTGTACAATAGTGAATAATTAGAACACACACATTAAGACACAACCACAGACAATGCACAAAACATGTTACCACTGCACATACCTATGGCCATATGCAACAGAACATTTTAAAGAACAGATTTAATACCGTCATATATTGAAGCAGTTTTTATACATTAAGTGGCAATTTCAGTATCAAAGTGCATTTGTCTTTATAAAAGCTACTAACAAAATCCATAGTTTTCAGGTGTGCTTTGGCATGCCAAGCCAAAGGAAACCAAAACATGACTCAACACTTCACATTCTTGAATTTCTTTTCTGTGGGGGTAAAATCACGTCTTTCGAAAAGACTTGTATAAAACAAACATTATTCACATCTCTTCTGAAACTGTCAAATGTTGATGCATATTCAGAACATATTTTTTATCTGTTCATACACTTTGGATTTGTGTCTTCACATGACACTTGGTACAGTATGCATTTTGTATAATGATCTTGTTATTATATTTTTTATTCTCTTTGTGTTTGACCTTTGATCAGGTGAAGTTGGAGACTGGAAAAACCATTTCAGTGAGGCCCAAAGCAAGCAGATGGATGATGAGTTTCAGAAGCACTTAGCACTGGTACTAAACTGGGGGACAAATTAAAATATGTTTACTGCAAGTAAATTATCCTGAGAACTCCTTAACCCACTTAACGTAGTAACATATACATGTTATTTATAGTAGTGTAAATTGTTGTTCATGTCATTGTTAGATTTTGTGATTATATAGAATGCATGTTGTTCTACACTTTTACTTCCTATTTGTCCTTACATGTAATCATTGTAAGGCTGGGTGTCCCCCTGCCCCCACTAATCATATGCTAAAAAAGAGTTGCTGGACAGGGTCTCTACTTGACGGCTCTCACATTCCATTGTGTAACTTCCTGTAGCATTGCAAGTCATATGTTGATAAGTAAAGGATGAAATATGCTTCTGTGTCTCCGTTTACGGATGGGCGGGCACACGGATACGCACGGATACGGACGGATAGACTGCGTTTATGGTTCTCCGTAGGCTGTGGGTGCTGAAAACAATTCACCGCCAGAAGAGTAGGTGGCGCAATGTTTTTTTGTGAGACGTCGTCGAGTGTTTATTTACCTAGGTTAACGAGAAGTTGGAGCAAATTTACAAATTAGCCGTTTCATCAATAACATTCGCACATTTTCAGCAACTACACTGCCCATTTCTCGTCACATTTTAATTCAGATGCTGATTTACATGTACTGTTTAGCTGAAATGTGAATTGTAAAAACTTACAGCAATGGCGGTCAAAGGATTCTGTTAGTCCTGTTTATCACGGCAACCCCGCCCCTGACGCAAGCGGTTCGCATTACTGACCAATCATAGCCAAGGGGGTCTCCGTAGCTCTCCGTCGCTCTCCCAAATTACAACGGATAGTTAGAAAATTCAGGAGGTGCACGTCAAGCTCTCAGAGGCTCTACGAGGGCTGATGGAGAGCTCGAAGAGGGCGTTCCACGGAGACGAGGGCGTTCCTATGTAGCCTGGCTGCCAGCCCAACTTCTCCCCGCCCAAAAGAGAATTTGGTCGGGAAGTTGGGTCTGGAGGGTCTCGTATTGGGGACCAACTACAGAAAACCAGAATCTGGGCGAACCAATGAAATTGCCAGGGTGGGCTTTATACGATGATGGACAGATGATCAACAGTAACGTAATCACCCACGTCACAAAACAGCGCTTAAGTTGAATTCGTTTTGAACAAACATGGCTACCGCTGGAGATATGGGATGTTATGAGTCTGCTATCGAGTCTGTTTTAGAAGACATCAACAGCGCATTCATTTTGAAAGAGGAACAGAGAGACGCAATCAAGGCATTTGTCGATGGAAAATATGTTTTTGCCGTCCTTCCTACGGATTCGGTAAAAGTTTAATTTATCAGCTGGCCCTGATGGTTGCGAAGAAGATGGGACACAATGAAAACCTAGTGGCCATTGTGGTTTCTCCTTTTCTTTTGTGGAGTTGTAATCCTAAACGGAGAACTTGTTCGTATATGCATTGCCCTTTATTGTTTCGCTCAAAAAGGTTGACTGTGTGAACAAGTACTCCCCTTACCCTTAAATTAATTTTACAACACCGGCAAAAATCAGTTGTATTCATTCTTCAAGCATACTTCAAGTCTACTTGTAGTTCAGTTCTGTTGACAACAACTATGCGGTGCTTAACATACGTCACATACTCTGTTGCTCTGATTGGTTGTAGATCTATCCAATTGAGCAAAGGCATTTGTTTTCCAGACTCGTTTGAAACACGCCCTGTAGTCAAAGCCCAACGGAGAGTTCTCAGACTCATATTCTGACTAGAATTATGAGTATGACAACGTCAGGCTAGTCATTTATCCCCCTGGCAGTATTTCCTGAGTTTCCCATGAACATTGTGCCGTAATGCTACGTGATAACGTTTTATACGCCCATTGGCTGCTGCGCGCAGTTGAAGTGAAACCAGCGCGAGAAACCGTGGAAACGAACAGAGTTTCCACCAGAAAACACAAGGAAGAAGTCAAACGAAGCATAGCGGATCATAGGAGGTAATAAGAGCTAGCTAGAGTAGTAAAGTAAAAAGTTAACTTAATGAGGCGGTTGTTAGGACAAAGTTCTGGGGGCGAGAAGAGGAACGAGGCAGGGGATGAGGATATTGATAGCACTAGAGAAACGAAGAAAAGAAAATGTAATGCCAAATGTCTGACAGGTCGGGAATGGCTTGTGTTTGACAATGAAAATGTTGTCATGTTTTGTAAGGATTGCCGCATGTAGTCTACGTATAAGAAAATTATGTTGCTTACTGACACAGTCTAGTGTAATGTATATACACTGTTCCTAATAAAGAGTATATTGGGTCAGTTTAATTATAGCCTGCTTAGGACAAAACGTTACTGTAAATGCATGGGCAGGAGTCAATCTCATCATGATGCGAATTGACGTTTTAGCCATTTATACGTGGCCGACATGTGCAAACGCGCTGCAAATATAGACAAAGTACACGCAAATTTACAAACACAAGCAAATTTAGAAAACATCTTCATGTATATGACAACATATGCGCAGCATTCAGCAAAACGCGCTGCAAATATAGAAACGCGCTGCAAATACATACAACACAACCATATGGGCTACATAAACACGCTGCAAATATAGAAATGCGCTGCAAAAAGGAAAGCACGCAAACCCCGAAAACAAATGCAAACAGAAAAAAGCTGCATCCAGATAACACAACGGAAGAGCTCCAGGCCTCTAGTAGGAGCGCTAAGTGGAAGAGCGTGATTTTCGAACCAGAGAGGGCAGATGAGAAGTTTGTTTTGAATAAGGGGACCAAAATCGAAGTAAAGAGGCAAAATAAAAAGATTTGTATTCATTTTTACACGTGCCCCTCCTCTTTTACAGTTTTTCAAAAGACTTACTTCGATGTTAGTACAAACTTTTCATATGCTCTCTCTTTCTCTCTCGCTCCATGGGGCCAAAAATCAAGATGTTCCACTTGGATCTCCCCCTAGAGGCCTGGAAAACTTCCGTTGTGAAAACTGGATGCAGCATTTTTGGTTTGCGTGCTTTCGTTTTGGCAACGCGTTTATGTACTGCAGCGTTCTTGGTTTGCGTGCTTTCGTTTTTGCAACGCGTATTTGCAGCGTGTTTATGTATTTGTGTTGTGCGCATTTGTAGCGCGTTTGCTGAATGCTACGCATGTGTTGTCAAATTAATTAAGATGTTTTCTTAATTTGCTTGTGTTTTGTCTGTATGCATGTGTTTTCTTAGTTTGCAGCGCGTTTGCACATGTCGGCCACCGTACATTTACAATAAATCGTGTCCTTACTTAGTCACGTGTTGGTGATTTCACATAGGCCTACCCTTGCATCATATTTCTGTGCTTCATTTTACTTCATTTTCTGTGTTTTTCATGCCAACAATGTCATCAAATGATCAAATGCAGTCAGTGAAACTCATAATTGTTCTTATTTTCACCGGAAAGAATTTGGCTAGTGGAAATTCTGTTTGGCTGGTAACTTTAGAAAGTTACCAGACAAATTGGCTCGTGATCAAAAAAGTTAATTTAGAACCCTGGGTATGACCCAGCTAACACAGTTACGTTGCCCTTACGTAACTAGGACGTAATTTGATGACCAAACTTTCGTCGCCACAACGTAATTACAATACGTCGTGGCAACCAGAAAAGTGAAAGTCGAGGATTTGTAACGACAACGTAATTTGGTTACGTTGTCAGATGGTCGTGACAACGTCGTGTCTTCATAGTTGTCAGTTGGTCATCAACAGGTAATTGAAAACCGCAGCCTATTCTAGGGCGGACTTGCATTAGCTGCTAGCAGTCCTCATTTGCCCCAAACTATTCCGGCAGATATCCCCTAGCCGTTTTTAAGCAAAGCCGATATTTTGCATGGCAGATTGACATAAATTATGAATGTAGTGTTGCTGTAGCAGTCGGCCTAGATGTTACTTGGGATTACAACTAACTGTGTTACAGAGAGTCATTAATTATTTCGAGCTCCCAGCCATACCAACACACAACGTTATCCTATGTTGTAATTGTAAATGAAACAGGGACTTACTGGACCAAGTTATATGCAAGAACTTTATTTAAAAAGAAAACATGTCGAAAAGAAGGCCGTGGTTCCAGCAGCTATACTCCTCCAACTGAAGAGACCAGTTGCGCCTATCAACGAAACAATACACAAACAAAAAAGGTGAGTGTCAAGTCCACCCTATTTTACCTGTCTAGCTTTGAATCTGTCATTTTAAACATGATACAATATAACTGCCCATTGCTATTTGTTACCTTAATGGTCTGTGCTGGAGCATGTTTCAAAGTCTCTCCTATCAGGATCTCAACCTCCTTCTCTCCCAGCCCTGCCTTCCATTTCATAACTGCTTCTGCAATTGGACAGACAACACAAACATATACATTCAGTGTTAAGTGAGATCATCAAAATTTTAAGAAATTTTATGTGATTCTTTCACAGAAAGAAGTGCTCAGACTCAACGTTTAATTGTTGTGCACACAGTTGTGCCAATGAAAGGCAACTTCTCCCTTTTCCCCTTGAAGCTGTAGCAGCTCCAGACAGCATTTGTTGCCACCGACCGCATCACTCTCCTGACGCACTCTCCAGGAGTGGCCCCACCAGTGAGGCTGAGATGGTGAATCTATTGAAAATAACCAGGCCTTGAAGGTAACCACATTCAACTGGCAATTTCAACAGTACATAATTCTTATTTTAAACTGTTTAATTTATGTTGGCAGTTAATATACCAAATTAGGTAGGTTATAAATTACAGGACAGTTCAACTTGAATTAAGCATTATACTAGCGACCTACCACTTTCTTTCTGAACTCGTTCATCTTGAGGCGCTCCTCAAGATCCTGAAGGTCTTTTACGCATTGTGCCGCAACAAAGTTGAGTGCTGGCTCCTCACTTTGTCTTCCCTGGCTCCTGCGCAACAGAAGAAGTATCTCCCTCTGGCTTGCTTCAATTGTCTCCACCTTTCGAAGGAGAACTTGTGGTGTATCTGTAATTATGAATCACCTTCCATTACCACCGCGGTCACAGTGTCTGCAAACATGCTAGCGATTATTAGGCTACTTTAGGCTATATGGTAGATTAAGTTGAAATATGATGTTTAAAAAGGCATACCTTGGAGTTTTCTTGGCTCCCAAGCTGTCGCTGGCCAAGAGGGTCTCTTGTCTAATTTGGCAACATAGCAATATCGTGATTATATGAAAGTCTGTGTTTTCTTAGGAAATGTTCGAAAATCAATTCATGTAAAATGGTCAGTTTACCTTCGACAAAATGCTGGGTCAGAGTCATGGAGCGCTGGGATTCTGGTAGTTCATCTGCAAGCAAAATACAGATACAAAATACATGAAAATGATTTTGCAATGGTAGTGACATTATTAATTTAGATTATTTACCATCAGTTCCATCTGTTGCCAGGGTCGGAGGTGGAGGGTTTGGGAATGAATCTGAGACTGTGGACATAGATGGGAATACATTTGAGAATGTGTAGAATTATCGAATCAACAGTATTTTCTATGTTGTAGATTTGTAATTGATTACTGTGAAATATTTCTGTCAAATACTGTGTATCTTGAGTGACTTGGTTGTTTTTTGCCGTACTTTTTGCTTTCTTTGGCCGGGGAGGGGTTGGAAGTTTAGCTGGAAACAGATTTGAAAGTTTGTCACAATGTAAAGTTTAAAGATATGCAGTTGTCTATTAAACTGATGGACTATCATAATGGCTAGTAAATAATAACTTTTTTATAGACAACAAATAATAAACAAAGACAGAAAAGACAAAAAGTGAGGACTTTACCTATATCTATCTTCTTTTTTAAAGAGTCTGTAGTTGCTTTGGTTCGTGGAAATGTTCCATCTTAAGAGCATGCACATTATTAAGTTATTGCATTTAGCCATATTTCAATGGTCTAGTACTCTATTGAATGAGTATACATTGTATACCTACCTCGACGTTTTGTCTTTTTCATCGGCTCAACTTCCCATGATGAACCCTCATCTAAATAGGTCACCTAACACACAGTCTTTGTTTTCCATGATCTCACTCTAAATCCTTTTTTCTGTTTCGTTTCAGCAGCAGACAAATGAGTACCACACCAAATATGTTTTTGGTAAGTTCTTACCTTCACTGCTGTCTCCAAATTTGTTAGGTCTTTTCTTTTTTCTCGGTTGGTCCTCCTCCGTTTCGACGGCAGACTTGTCCTCAGCTGTCTTGCTCCATCTGAGTGCTCTCTCAAAATCACCTGAAGTATCAAATAGTAACAGTTAAGTCAAATCAAATAGCTACAGTTAGAGTTAAACAATGAATACATTTTTGTACAAAGCTTATGTCGATTTCAACTGACCAGTTGCCGCAAAGATCCGGACTCTTCTGCTGATCCACAGCTCCTCATCCGGGATCTCCTGTTTTTTTGCCCTTTTGGTCAGGTTGGATGGTGGCCAGTAGCTGTATTGTTGCTGAAATGCATAAAACACCATTGTAATTACTGTATAATATAAATATAAAATGTTACTTGCATACATTTTACAATTAATTATCCAAGATCTCCTTGTCAACAATTATCAAGAAGTAATGTATGCCCTTGAAAAGTTTAGCAACCAATCAGAATCGAGTATTCAACAACGCCACGGTATAAATAGTTAGCAAGGGTTGTTAGAATATGACATTTACCTCATTTTCTTCATAGGTCCAACACTGTGCCACTATTCCCACCAGGTTTTCCTCAAGGAATTCTACAATGTAGTACATTCTGTTGAAAATAGTAAGACAAACAGTTACTTAAAACATTACCCTTTCCATAGTAAATAATATACTATGCGAGTATACTTTCACAACATTTATACATACTCATAGTTTGTGTAAGATTTTCATGAAGATCGTTTTATCCCCCATTTGTGTCTTCATGGCGATACTCTTTATTGTTTCGCAGGGAATCCATCTCATAGTTGTGGTTGTGTTCTTGTATTGAAACACTCCAATGATTGATGAGTTACAAGGCTCCAAAAACAGTGGTTGCGGATTACTATATACACGGCACAGGTGGCACCCATTTTTTTCTGTCTCATCAATGACATCGCAGCCTTCCTCACTATCCAGCACGAACGCTCTGTCCTTTGGGCTATTTGTAATTTTCTGTTTTTGCACTTGCAGGGGTTCTTCTTTTCTCTCCTCGATCCTCTTCACCACCTGGGAAAGGGGGCATCTTCCATTCCTCACCATCCTCTTCATGGTGTGCAAGAAACTTTCAAATTTAAAGGCACTGCAGTTGTCCAACCCATCGAACAAAACGGCATCTGCAGTTATGTGGAGCATTGTGTGCGTATTGTACACAAGAAACGTCTTGCCATAAAGCTCCCGTCCTCTCACAACAAAGTACTGCAGTAGTTGTTGAGCGTATTGTGAATACTGCTTGAGAGTCGTAGAGCTCACTAAAATGCACATCACCACACTAAAGGACAAGAAGTGGAGGTACAGGTCATCCCTCAGAATTCCCCTCAGCACCACCTTACCAGTGTACAGCATAAACTGCCGGAATTCCGTGGCTTTCCACCTTTCCAGCTCTTCAAGACCTCGTGGTTTGCGGGAGAAGATTGAGGGAATTTCAGGTTTAAGGTGAAGAAGCCTGCTGCTCACCTCCTGTATTTGTGTCACAGACATTCTACAACCTTTCTCTCCTCTGCTCCAGATGAGGAGAAGCTTTTTCATGACACCCAAGCATGCCTGATGCATGTAGTCAATGGGGAAGGCTTTTACCATGTCGATAGGCAAGTTGAGCAGGGGAGTGTTGCCATGATGGTGCTCTTCTTGGGTTTGATGTCTGAATGCTTCGTCTGTTCGCAGGGTGAGTTCTTCTGTTTCCTGATATGTAACTCTGTTAAACCACTGTCCTTTCTGAGTGCATTTATCACAGCCGTAATAACCTGAGCACAGCTTTGTGTTACGGACCAAGGCTTTTGCTGGAGCATCGCACACAATGCAAAGAACATTAACTTTAAATGTTTTCTCTCTGTGTTGCAGGCCACTAGATTGTAGATCATTGAGGTCTGCCACCATGTCATCTAAAAAATGCAGGTCGGTTGGCCGCTTGTTTCCGCACGTCAGTGTGATTGGGAAAACAGTGATGGGCTTGAGGTGGACAGCACATAGGACAGGCCACATTGCCTTCCCTGAGCTCTTGAACAGCTGCAATCCATCAATGTTGAAGGACAGATTAACTGTGTCGCAGTCAGTCAGCTGTTCAAATGGGTATTTCTTCAGGGTGTCTAGAAATGTATCACGCAATGGATAATTCAGATACTCCATTCCAGACTTCTGTGTTGTATTTACCTGCCTTGGTGTTGTTAGCAGGGTACGAGCGGAGGATGGGAGATCCGAGTGGCCATGATTCTGAAGAATCTTCAACAACTGATCAACGGCATTGTTCTTCACCTGACAGTGAGTGGCCCAGGTTGCCAGATCTGATGCAAGTGATGTACTTTCTATGTTGTTTTCTTGGTCGGACTCCTCATCATTACTTTCCTCAAGGTCAGTGGGTACCTCCCCATCATCCTCAAACGTAAACCTCCCTGTCGTCTTCATAGGCTTCTCCCCTATCATCGTCCAAGGCTACCTCCATGTCATCCTGCAAGTATTCCTCCAACTCTAATGATGCTGTAATGGACTGTGGGGATGACATGTTTTCAGTGTCGTCCATGTGGTTGCCCATGTGGCTGTCATCAATCAGATGCTCTGTGTCTATCTTTTTGAGCACACATTTTGCTGATCTCCAGGATCGGAGGTATTGCCTTGATCTTTCTTGCTTCTCATCACTCATTCTGTTGAGAAATTTGTAGACTATTTTACGGTGGCCCTGAAGTGCAAATGACACCCCCTAATATGAGTACATCCCCCAAATGAAAATACTCCCCCCCAATACGAGTCAACTCCCCCCAAATCGGATGACTTGTTCACCTCCCCCCAAAAATGAAAATACTCCCCCCCAATACGAGTCAACTCCCCCCAAATCGGATGACTTGTTCACCTCCCCCCAATACAAAAACGCGCTCCCCCCCCAATACAAGTCAACTCCCCCCAAATCGGATGACTTGTTCACCTCCCCCCAATACAAAAACGCGCTCCCCCAAATGGAAAACGACATTACATTAACTCAAAAACACATTACATTAACTCTGAACGGAAAGGGTAGGTACTACACTTTAGCGCTGATTGGATGCAGTAGGCTAACTAACAAGAAATAAGAAATTGATCGACAGAAGTACAAAATGCAATAGCCTGGCAGAGTTACGTGCACCAGAACATTTGTTTGGCTATCGAAGAATGTAGCAAATAGTAGGCTTCTTAGGCAAAAGTATTTCGAGTTAAATGTAAAAATCGATAGCCAAACAACTATCCTGGTCCACGTTACTCTGTCATTGTGGCATTTCATTCTTCTGTAGTGGACTATCAGTTTTTTCTTCTGAAAAGTCCTGATTCCTTCAACTGCGTTTTTAGCGTGCGCATAGGCTACTTATATTGTGAAACGTTAACAGCAGATCTAAGATTATTTCATAGGAATGACCCTGATTAAAATAAAGAGTAGTGTAATGACTCTGAATTGTAAACATTAATGTTTCCTCTTTCCTTCAAATCAAAACGATTAATTTCATGATAATGACAGAGTTACGTGGACTAGTTGTTTGGCTATCGATGTTTACGTTTAACATAGCAATTTATGCTTTTGCATACATAGCCTATGCTACATGCTTCGATACCCAAATAAATGTCCTGGTGCACGTAACTCTGTCAGGCTATTGCATTTTGTACTTCTGTCAATCAATTTCTTATTTCTTGTCAGTTAGCCTACTGCATCCAATCAGCGCTAAAGTGTAGTACCTACCCTTTCCGTTCAGAGTTAATGTAATGTGTTTTTGAGTTAATGTAATGTCGTTTTCCATTTGGGGGAGCGCGTTTTTGTATTGGGGGGAGGTGAACAAGTCATCCGATTTGGGGGGAGTTGACTTGTATTGGGGGGGGGAGCGCGTTTTTGTATTGGGGGGAGGTGAACAAGTCATCCGATTTGGGGGGAGTTGGCTCGTATTGGGGGGGAGTATTTTCATTTTTGGGGGGAGGTGAACAAGTCATCCGATTTGGGGGGAGTTGACTCGTATTGGGGGGGAGTATTTTCATTTGGGGGATGTACTCATATTAGGGGGTGTCATTTGCACTTCAGGGCCACCGTACTATTTACTATTTAACAACAATTGTTGTGTTTTAGATTGTATCACACTTTGGGCAGCAAAGATTACCTTATTTCACTGGTTGCGCAATAAATGGAAACATAAATGTACATGAAACAAAATAGCTGGCTTGCAGTGTCATGAGACCTAAAGTAGCAAGCAAGCTTGTTCAGGGAAATGTAATTGTTGCTTGGCAACAGTACAGTTGGGAAACAATTTATTAAATATGCAGTAAATAATTTACAATTATTTACGGCACTCTTTAAAGATGTTCCGGCCACTTGGCGTCAAACCTAGGAAGTTCCGGCCACTTGGCGTCAAACCTAGTTGAAGAATGCACTTGAACGAGGGGAATCATCCACAACACTAGGGAGAGGTAAGTTGTTTCATACAGAAGGATATGCTTGGTGTAGATTAATGGTGCCATTGTCACATAAATATTCGTTTATCAGGTATCATGATGTCGCGTATTTGAAGGTTACCGCGAGTAACGTAAGGCTGATCAGTACGTTAGCTCTAACGTTGACACCCAGCTCGCTAGCTCTACCTTGTTCATTCGCTCGTGCAATTGCGTTTAGCCGTTAGCTCCGAGGTTATAACTGTCAGATTAGCATAGGGAACCTGACCTTACCAAATGGTTATAGTAAGAAAAATCTGATTAATAGCTAAATCTTTCACATCCCCATCAACGATTAAATACTTTACATTTAGCTACATGTACAACTACATACTAGTACACCAGTGTAGTCTCACCTGATTGTTGGTCTTGGTCAGCTACTGTACCGTACCGTACAAACCTAGCTCTAGCTAGCTCTATATCTAACGCTAAAACTAATTTAACTACAATATACAGCAAAATATCTACAATAAATTACACTAAAAACACTAATCGAAAACGAATGATTAAACTACGTATAATATTAAACTATTCTTACGCTAAAAAAAACAAAAAGCTAATCTATACACTATCTAACGCTAATAACAACTATCAAAAACGATTAGGCTATGCTACTCTATATAAAAGATTAAATAACGACTGTAATAAAACTTATATAAATACTAGCTAAACTTCAACTTTTATCTCTAGGTCAATACTGTACGTCTTGTTTCTCTGTAATCCACCAACAACTGCGAAGAATAACGTTAGCAGAATTTGAATGTTGTTGAACTATCCACGAGACGTTCCGACCATAGGCAGGTGCCGACCCGCAAGCTCAGTCTCTGGCTCTATTCAGACAGCTTGGTGTATTGCGTTTCTGTAACCAATATAGACTTTTGTCCCATACGTGTTGTATAATCCAGTACTGTGTTAGTAGTACTGGGAACATGTTACAAACTTGTACAAGTATGTTTTTCACTCATGGACTGTTGATGTAACTGACATGCATTCTGTCAAAGTAACTTTGTGACCAATCATATTTAATATATAGATGTTGATCTACTTGATACTACTGTAAAACGAATATTACCCTCATAGAACATATCTTTGTCTCCAGTTTCAATTTCCCCGGTGTCCACATTTCTGAAAACGTCTCCTGGTCCCTTAAACCTCAGTGCAAGAAAGGTGAAACATTGGTAATGAAATGTGTTACACTTCAGTAGTTGTCTTAACTAAGACATTTATATTATAACATTACCCAAGAGATATATATTATAACATTACTTCCCATCATATGGCAATAGGATCACGAAGGAAGAGCTGCATCTCCTGAAATGTAACTCCAAGAACACTCACCTTGTGAGGCCGTTTACCACTTTCAAAAAGTATACATTCGTATCTTATTCTACATTGAAAGTTTTGGTTTGCAATACAAAATTATGTTTTCTGACTCAAACCATCTGTGGCATGTGCGTGTCTGTCAATGATCACCTATGCCAGTCATTTTTCCCTCTGCCTCAGGAACGTCACACCAGACTGCCTACCGCTCCTCTGTTGTCCAACCACGCCACAGCCTCGACAGTTCCACGTCTGCCATCTTCGCCTTTCCCTCATCAGCTGTCAGCAGTGCCTCCACAACCTTTAATACATTTACTTTTGCCAGTCCACTGATTGTAGCCAGAATATTGATTGTAGCCAAACATAGTGTAGTTGGGTTTGGTATGAACAAAAATACTGCTTCATCATTACTATAATGTTCCTCCAGGTTTATTGACACACAAGGACTCAGACATATTGATAATTGAGCTTCCAGCTTGAAGTAACTGTCTGAATATAAATAGACTAATCATACTCAATAAATGTAATTCTCAGAATAATAATACCATAATGCGCCATAGTAAAACAATGAAACTGATGACAGTTTTTAATCTGTGACTTGATAGGTAATATGGTTATGTTCTCTTACCCTTGATGCCACCAATGTTTTAGATGGTAGGCTATTCCAGTTATTTAAAGGTAACAATGCAGGCTATTATTCATTTAAGCTATAATGTGCTTGTATATAGCTAGGCCTACTTATTAAAATCATACAACTGTTTTAAACATTGATCATTTTATTAATCTTCATTCTCCATACAAAATGTCTCAGAGGAATTGCAATTCTTATATGTGTGTAATGTTGGTGACAAAGGTTTAGTCATCAAATTACGTCCTAGTTACGTATGGGCAACGTAACTGTATTAACTATAGTTGCCAGCTGGTGACTTGTGACCAACGGATAATTGGTCACAAAGTTACCATTGGGAGACGTAACCACAACGTCATGGATTGGTAAGATCTGGTTTAAAACTCCTGGTAATGAAATGACCGTCAAATGATGTAACCACAACGTCTCTAGCTGGTAAGTCAGGAACCGACCAAAAAGTACCAACATACAACGTTGCCGTTACGTCGTGTGTTAGCTGGGGAACTTGTAAGAGTATCTTTTTGTCTAATTTCCGACAAAAATAATCAAATTTTGTACTGTACTGTGGTAAGTCACACTTTTGTACTGTACTGTGGTAAGTCAATTGGCTGAGCGGTGAGGGAGTCGGGCTAGTAATCAGAAGGTTGCCGGATCGATTCCCTGCCGTGCCAAATGACGTTGTGTCCTTGGGCAAGGCACTTCACCCTACTTGCTCTGGATAAGAGCGTCTGCTAAATGACTAAATGGTAATGTAATGTAATATAAGGTTTTCTATGCTAATGTGACCGTTAAAAGACCTCAGTGCTGTAACGGCTAACATCAAATGCATTGCGCGAGCGATTATCTGTAGCTAACGAGCGGGGAGTCAATGTTAACTTACTCTTTACGAGACTGACGGTTAACCAAAAAAAACTCGACATAACGTATACAACAATATTAATTGGACAACAAAACGATTAATCTAAACTAAGCATGGCCTTCTGTATGATAAACAACTTACCATTCACGCTTGTCCATCACGAATGAGACTCCTCTTCCAGGTTAATTCCACGTGTTGATACTGTCCGATGTGGGTTATTTTGTACTCATGCAGCCCAATTAGGACCCGAACATTGGCAGTCTAGCGGTAGGTTACATTGCTTGATTTGATTTCGTTGCAACAACGAGTTTATAATATTAAAAAGTTATCAATAATCAAACGAGCAAATAAAGGTTTGGAATATAATCGTAAAATGTGTAAACATTCCTGTACAGGTGCTTAAATTGGTCTGATAATTCTTATGGGCTATTATTGCTCAGGCTATTTATCATATTGTAGGCTACGTTGAACAGAGATATTTTGCTATATTTGTTATAAACCCTAAACTGAATTAAAGAACAAAGTAAAAATAAACGACTTCATGTATTCTATCATTAGTCTATTTCCAAGTTTTCTATTTGAACATATGTTATTGGCAGACGTCAAATCTAACTAATAGGCCTACTAATATTATCACGAGTGATTCACCTCGAAGTTAATTCCTCGACTGGTGCCGACCAGAGCCATAGAAAAAGAAAACCCTCAAATGAAGAATGTCAAAATAAACTAATATTTGTCTGTCATGTCTGACATCTTTGATATGTTTGATGCAAAACGTGGGAACATGTATGGAGTGTTGCAGCAGTTAACAAGCTGTAGTACAATACTATAGTATTTTCAGATACAAGTTGGACCATATTTGTACATAGTTATCTGCAGTGGGTGAATTTCATACAGAAATCTTAACGGCTATCACAAAAAAAAATATATAACAGTACACAGTCACATTCCAGATGTGACAGCTAATGTAGCCCACCACTTGCAATAGAACATTTTGAAACCCCACATTAAGCTCAGCATTGATGTTGCTGACAATACCATCAAAGACCAGTTTGGTTCGTGCACTGCAGGGTAAATCATAATTCTGCTGCCTACGTTAGCCTACAACATTAAATCCCCAAAGACAGAACATGCAAAGTGATAATTACCAGCTGTCCACACTCGAGCCTTGAACTAGCCTACTGAGCAGCTAGCTAGCTAGCGAATTGGTTAGGATAAGATAGCATATATATCGTCATATCTCTTGACCTCTTTGAGGAAAAAAGTCAATAGACCTACATCTAGACTTTCAAGTATAAGTGAGCACTACATTACAGCCATTCACGACAGAATAAATGGAGACCAAATTAAAAAAATGAAAGGCCGCATGAAGTGGGATTCAATCGCCTGAGAGCAAAAACAGACAAAATACCAACCGACTGCTGTGCTAATTGAGCTATTCAAGTTAATGACGTGTTTCAAATCAGTCACCTATTTAGTAGCCTAACTATCTTCGTATTCGAGCAAACATACACAGTTGAACTTCAAATTCAATATGGCTTAATATCAATTAATAATAACAACATTTATATTAAATTACATGTTCCGTGTAATTTGTAAACAATCTGCCTTGTTTCACAGTAGTTTACAACGTATAATACATTTATACACTTATCTTTGTACATAAATATGACATCTAGTGGTCAAAGATGGTAAGACAATTTAATCTGCCAATGACTAAACACAGATTCAACAGACTTGGATGAAAACCTGACAATGAGATGTGTGATGGGTGTGATTGAAAACGTATGCAATATGATATCCTTGTCTTTGAAGCTATCTTGTCACAGTACAGTAATATGAAACTTTGTTTCTCCTGCGGACCATCCCATCCGGCCAATAAGGTATGTGTGTCACATTTTACAATAGAGTAGCATTAAGTGAATTAGAGTGGCATTGTACGTAGTATTGAATGCTTTTTCTTTTCTTTCCCTGATGTGTACATGTTGATGCGTAAAGTATGACAAATACACCCTCTTACTGGACATTGAAGCGGAAATCTAGGGCAAGGGTTGACAAGCAATTAGAGTCTATCCACACTGGCTTTGAGGCTTATGAAGAGGAATTTGTTGATACTTGCAATGAATTTCCAATTAATGTTGAGGAAGACTTTATGGATTGTTTATCATCTTTTGCTGAGCTGGAGGAGTTTGAAGACACTTTGGATTCCGACAACAAAAGCTTTGATAGCGAAGACGAGGGGAATCATTTGGAAAGGAATTTGGCTACCTGGGCATTAGAAGAAAATATAACACACAGCGCATTGAATAAATGATTGACATTTCTGAAGTACCATCATCCATCACTGCCG
Source organism: Hypomesus transpacificus (assembly GCF_021917145.1). Lineage (NCBI taxonomy): Eukaryota > Metazoa > Chordata > Actinopteri > Osmeriformes > Osmeridae > Hypomesus > Hypomesus transpacificus. Next base: position 15,637,498 of record NC_061068.1, on the reverse strand, counting down.
GTTGATACGAGAACACTGCTGCAGACTGCACCGTCAGAGTCAGTAGTTGTCAAGGAAAAGGCTGGTGGGACATACCATTACTTTAGAGTCCTGAAGTCGATGAAGACCACTTTGGAGGCAAATAAATGCAAGTTGGCGTGTGGTGTCTGCTTAGAACTCCAAGTGAATGTGGACGGGTTGCCAGTTTTTAAAAGTTCTTCCACCCAATTCTGGCCCATTCTTGGAGTCATCAAGAACCTTCCCCAGCATCAGCCATTTGTGATCGGGCTGTTTTGCGAGAAGGCCAAGATCCCTAAAGGAGGTAGACCGATGGAAAGCGTCTGAATTCCGCCAATTCCTGCTTTATACCGGTCCTGTCCTCCTTAAAGACCTCCTGCATACCGCAGTGTACCAGCACTTTTTACTTCTTTTTGTTGGAGTGTTCATACTGTCAAACAAGGCACTGCTTGAGGAGTACACTGAGTATGGGAATGAGGCTCTCGTGTTGTTTGTTCAGCACTTTGGGGAGTTGTATGGTGAGATGTACCTCTCCTACAATGTCCACAACCTTGTGCATCTTGCACAAGACGTCAAGGTGCATGGGAACCTGGACTCCTTCAGTGCCTTCAAGTTCGAAAATGTCATGCAAAAGCTAAAGAAGCTTGTGAGGAAACCAGGATCTCCCTGCAGTCAAGTAGAGAAGAAGCTTTCAGAGAAAGCATCTGTAAAAGTGCAGAGAGTGGAAAGTTTAGGTGCAAGGAGAGAGCACACATCAGGGCCTCTGCCACCATTGTTTCATTGCGCAAAACAGTACATCCAATATGACACAGAGCTCTTCCTCCTTAAACTGGACCAAGCCAACAGCCATGTCTACATTCAAGGAAAGGTAGGAAAGATCAGAAATATCATTGTACCTAGGTGTACCTAGTTTTCTCAAATTTTGCCCATCAAGAGTCTTACTTCGAATAGCCCATGCCATCCTCTACATTTGGCATACATTTAGTAGGTAGCCTCTTGGACACGACACACCACTGCAACATTGGACTGGTAGAAGGGAAGGCTTTCCTACGGTGGCCCTGAAGTGCAAATGACACCCCCTAATATGAGTACATCCCCCAAATGAAAATACTCCCCCCCAATACGAGTCAACTCCCCCCAAATCGGATGACTTGTTCACCTCCCCCCAAAAATGAAAATACTTCCCCCCAATACAAGTCAACTCCCCCCAAATCGGATGACTTGTTCACCTCCCCCCAATACAAAAACGCGCTCCCCCCCCAATATGAGTCAACTCCCCCCAAATCGGATGACTTGTTCACCTCCCCCCAATACAAAAACGCGCTCCCCCAAATGGAAAACGACATTACATTAACTCAAAAAACACATTACATTAACTCTGAACGGAAAGGGTAGGTACTACACTTTAGCGCTGATTGGATGCAGTAGGCTAACTGACAAGAAATAAGAAATTGATTGACAGAAGTACAAAATGCAACAGCCTGACAGAGTTACGTGCACCAGGACATTTATTTGGGTATCTATATGTATTTGGGGGGAGTTGACTCGTATTGGGGGGGAGTATTTTCATTTGGGGGACGTACTCATATTAGGGGGTGTCATTTGCACTTCAGGGCCACCGTACTTTCCTAATACCCCATGGAAGACAATTTGTTGCTGTGCCCCTTATACACATTGACTGACCATACACCCCTACACGTTAACCACCCCTCTCCCTGCCCAATTCACCATCTCAGGGAGTCAGGTGGCTAAGCGGTGGGGAATCGGGCTAGTAATCTGAAGGTCGCCAGTTCGATTCCCGGCTGAGCCAAATGACGTTGTGTCCTTGGGCAAGGCACTTCACCCTACTTGCCTCGGGGGAATGTCCCTGTACTTACTGTAAGTCGCTCTGGATAAGACCGTCTGCTAAATGTACAAAATGTACATCTCTCAGCCTCTTCCACTGCCATCATCTTTTGGAATAAGCTTCAATGTGGTCGACCCCCTAGCATCATATAATTTAATTGAGTAAGTACTTGTATACAGCTAAACAGGTTACAGTAATTGAACATATACATAGGTTGTACGGATAACCTTGAGCTCCAAACTGCCCGAATCCCACCAATCAAAATTCCTTTACTACGTAAATTCAGCAGAGACTGATCCATCATTCATTCATCCCTTCTTGCAGCCTCTCCACTCATCAGAGCATCTTCCCCTGATCTGCCCTGAATTCCTAGCCAGTCTGAACAGTAAGTGATTACCTGAAAATGTATTTATCAACCTACACTATGTTGTCTTCATATTAAATTGATTGTTTGATATTTTACTGTTTTACTTTACTGAATATATATGAATGTATATTCATCACGCCACCTGTACCAGGTGGTATATTTATGCCCAACTGATTACTGATTGAAATACACTTTTTGTTGTGTGAATCATTTTGTATTAGGCTCAATTTGTACCTAATAGTACTCTTTATAGAGGAAAACAGAACTGGGCCGCTGGCAAAGGAGTGGTTTTCAGATGGGCTTGCTTGGTGGCCCCCTTATAAGGACAAGGTTCAAATTCTCCGGAGTGTTCAAAAGAGGCTTGTCCCACAACCCTTGAAGGGATGGAAACAGTATGCTGCACGCATTCTCTTCGAATCAGGTAATTTTCAAGGTAGAGCCCTTAATGCATCAATCAAGTCTAATAAGTTAAATGAATAACCTCTGATTTTGTTTTGATATTGTCACTTGTTACTATCATTATATACCCACAAGTTTACGTAACTGTTAAATAATGGTTAACATGCTAAATGGGGCTTGCAGATTCAATTGACAAAATTCAAGAGCGGTGGGAAAGGTCATGTGCAACATCAGACCTCAACACGGACAAAGAGCAAGAAACCCAAACAATCCGAAAAGGGATAAAGTGAGCACATATGTTTGTTGACTATGAAATCATCATCATTTTAAACTGAGTTTTGTCTGCATCACACCAAATTCAAGAACTGTGTGATTCTTTGAAAATGTTACCATTAGCCTTCTTTCTATTGCAAATTCTTATGCATGAACAATTCTAACAATGGTCTATTTACATATTTAGACCAAAACGGCTTAGGACACCATCACCCTCATCATCCTTATCACACTTGTCCTCAGAGGAAGATGACCTTCCTCTACCTCAAAAGCAACCTCCGCCCCCCCCAAAAAACAAAGAGTTCAGAGAGCCCCTCCAAAAGCTCTAAAAGCCCCTCCTCCCTTTCCACTGGTCATAAGACCAAAGAGCCGCCAAGAGAATGCCATCAGAGTAGGTCAGCTTCACATACATTCATTTTATCTTCAAGTTTTCACCAGACTTATTTGCTATTGCATCTATGTTGTATCAATAAGACACAACAATGATCTATAACAGGGGTGGCCAACCAGTCAGAGACTAACAGCCATTTTTTTTTACCTTGTTACTGCAAAGAGCCACACCCTACACACGGGCACACGTGAACATCGCCCCATCCCTTCCTCACTCTCTCTCTCTCGTTGTAAACATTCTGGGCTTAGCCCCATAGGACGTATGGATTTGATGTTATGCAAGATAGGGACTTCCACACTTAATGCGAGCGTGCACAGCGTGCAAACAAAAAATTTTGGACATTATTTGAACGCAAAACAGTTTTTTGAGCTAAATGTAAAATAAACTGACGTTTTTCAATTGGTAAAACCTTGTCTAGTGATGCCATGCTTCCATCCATCCTCGCTGACGCGTATCGTTACGGTAACGGCCCCCCGGCCCCGCTATTAGGGTGACCAGACGTCCGGATTTCGGCCGGACAGTCCGGTTTTCCAGCCTTTTGTCCGGACCGCTCTTGCGTGTCCGTCTTTTCGCCCTTTCGTCCTCCTTTTTGACTCTTCCTGCCCACGGTCGCAATTTACCACTCGGGTAAGTTTTCCGATGCCAAAAAGAAAGACCTCCTTCTAACCTACGTGGAGTTCAGAACTCCACTTTGCCATAAGAGCAGCAAAGATCAATATCATACCTTCTGTAAGTTCTGTCGCATTGACATTGACGTGAGTAGTAGGGGGAAAGGGGCTTTAAGCATGCCTGCGATACGCAACTCCACAAGGAGTTGCGTATCGCAGCAAGCAACTTCAGCGTATCGCAGCAAGCAACTTCCCCCCCCCCCCCCCCCCTCGTCAACAACTTTTTAGGGTTGTCCTCCTTTTTGACCCTTTGTCCTCCTTTTTGGACCCAAATGTCCTCCTTTTCAGGGTCATGCTTCTGGTCACCCTACCCGCTGTCGGTAGCCTATCTTTTTGGAAAAGATGGGCTATGGACCCAACCAACTCTATTTGGGAGGGGAGAACTCCCTCACATGGTACAACCCATGCAGAGGCTGAGGTGTCAGAATGCGGAACGTGTGTGGCCTACTTTAAGAGAAGATAAGACTAAGGTGACAACAAACAACTGTACAACTGTATCTGCTTTTCTGCCTGACTTTTCAAAGTGATTACCTTGTTCTTGCGAAATTAAGTCCCTTTAGGAAATTCCTGGTCAATGTTAGCATGGAGTGAGTTGAAGTGGCGCTGAAGATTTGAAGCCTTGAAATGCGCTAATGACACCTGGCATAAGGCAGAATGGCCATTACGTTCAACAAAAAAAAAGAACTCTCACAATCTGTTAAAAACGTCCTGTGTTCATCTTCATATTTGCGTTTTGCTGAGCATTTTTCCCTGCCATTTTCAGAGCGCACTTGACACCAATTGTTTACTCAACAACAAGGTTTTCCCTCCCTCCAAGCTCAGCACGGAGTTTTATGTTGGTCCACACCAAACACGTTTCGCGTGAAAATATTGAACTCAACATGAACATTGAACACACATACATAAAAAAAACACAAAATTCGATATGAATGTAAGAGCCGCACGAGACCAGGCAAAGAGCCGCATGCAGCTCGGGAGCCGCGGGTTGGCCAGGCCTGTTATACAGGATAAATGTGTTACATCTTAAATATTTCCAACATATGACCCCTCACAGTGGAACACATGACCACTCACAGTGGATCACATGACCCCTCACAGTGGATCACATGACCCCTCACAGTGGATCATGTGACCCCTCAGACAGACCTCTGTGTTCTATCCCCTCCCCTCTCTTTCAAACCATCTCCCCCTCCATCACAACTTTTCTTCTCCATGTCCTAAACTCCTCCCTTTCCTCCGGCACCTTTCCCTCTGCCTTCAAACAGGCCAGAGTTACCCCTCTACTCAAAAAACCCTCCCTTAACCCTGCCGTCTTCCAGAACTACAGACCGGTATCACTGCTACCCTTCTTCTTAAAAACAATTGAACGTGCTGTATCTAACCAACTGTCTTACTTTCTCTCTCAGAACAACCTGCTTGACCCCAACCAATCGGGCTTCAAGACTGGCCACTCCACAGAGACTGCCCTTCTTTCAGTCACCACTGCCCTCCAGTCTTCCAGAGCAGCTTCCAGGTAATCCGTCATCATTCTGCTGGACCTTTCTGCAGCGTTTGACACGGTTAACCACCAGATCCTGCTCTCCAGACTTTCTGAGATGGGCATCACTGGCACTGCACTCCAGTGGATCTCATCCTACCTGTCGGAAAGATCCTACCAGGTCTCCTGGGGAGACCAACTGTCAGGCCCTCGCCAGCTCTCCCTTGGTGTCCTACAGGGCTCCATCCTTGGCCCCCTCCTCTTCTCTCTGAACACTACCTCACTTGGACCAATCATCACCTCCCATGGCTTCTCCTTCCACGTCTACGCTGACGACACGCAGCTGTACCTGTCGTTCCCCCCGACTGATCCGGGGATTTCAGCTAGGATTGAGGCCTGCCTCACAGACATCTCCGCCTGGATGACCGAGCACCACCTCCAGCTGAACTTCGCCAAAACATCACTTCTCATCATCCCGGCTAAACCCTCCATCTCCCATGATCTGTCAATCACCCTGGGATCTGCGACGGTGACCCCTTCATCCTCTGCCAGGAACCTTGGGGTTACCATGGATGACGAGCTCTCCCTCACGGCCCACATTGCCGCAGTTGCATGTTTGGTTTTTTCACAATGTATGCTTCATGTTTTGGCTGCTTGCAATGTTTGGGACTACCTCGTTGTTATGATCAGTGACCTATGCTCTTTTGTAAAGCTCTCTCTTGGAAGTCGCTTTGGATAAAAGCGTCTGCTAAATGCATAAATGTAAAAGTAAAGTGTAACAGGTTCCTCCCAGTAGCCAAGCCATGAGAGGACCTCCCATCACAGGTGGGCTCTTCACCGTGCCTCCGGCTTGGGAGAGCATCCTTCCACTGAGGGAGAGGCCTCGTCCATCCACCCCCAACGGTGGTTCATCCCCGTGACATCAGGTCTGCTCCTTTGTTGAGCAGGTCTGGGATATGCAGGGCTCTCAGGGAGGTGAGATAAGACAGGTACTCATGCAGGCACCGAAATATGTCCTTTGAGCCTTCTCATACTACAAATGTTACATTTGTTACAAATGCTACAAAATTTTTCGCTGCACAAACCAGGTTGCTTCAAATAGGCTCTGGAGAGGCTGAGATCAAGTTCAGATGCAAAGGTTCTTTATTGTCATCAAACAAAGGAACACGTTCGCTAGGTTTCTCTGCCGTGAGACACCCTGATTTGACATGAGATTCAGTCCACATTGTATACAGTGGTGGCTGTTTTGATCTTAGTAAGCTAGTTCTAGTATTTTGGCCGGTCAAGGTCTTTGTCTAATTCTCTACTCTTATCTTGTCTGGACAGCCTGACATGTACAGCAGCACCTGGAGACCCTGACCGGTGTCCTGGGGCCGTCTGGTCTTCTGACGGGGAGGAGGGACCTGACGGGACGCTTCCTGAAGGCACAGGACTGTGGACAGGAAGTCAGGTTAGGAGGCACAGGACTGTGGACAGGAAGTCAGGTTAGGAGGCACAGGACTGTGGACAGGAAGTCAGGTTAGGAGACGCAGGACTGTGGACAGGAAGTCAGGTTAGGAGACGCAGGACTGTGGACAGGAAGTCAGGTTGGGAGGCACAGGACTGTGGACAGGAAGTCAGGTTAGGAGGCACAGGACTGTGGACAGGAAGTCAGGTTAGGAGACGCAGGACTGTGGACAGGAAGTCAGGTTAGGAGACGCAGGACTGTGGACAGGAAGTCAGGTTGGGAGGCACAGGACTGTGGACAGGAAGTCAGGTTAGGAGGCACAGGACTGTGGACAGGAAGTCAGGTTAGGAGGCACAGGACTGTGGACAGGAAGTCAGGTTAGGAGGCACAGGACTGTGGACAGGAAGTCAGGCTGGGAGTTCCTCCTGTACTTTACCAGTTCTGTTGGGGTCTGAGGTTAAGCACTAATGGGACTTGTTAAATGCAGTGGCGGTTCTACACGGGGGCCTACAGGGGCCAGTGCCCCTGTAAAAATGTCCCTGGGCCCCCCTGTGGTCTCCCCTGAGCTGACTGAAAAATAAAAAGATGTTTAAAAATGTTCATATATTAACATGTTGTGAATGTGTGAAAATGACATGTTTATCCAAAGCGACACATAAAGTACAGTGTGTACAGAGAGTATACAGTACATAAGGTACAGTGTGTATAGAGAGTTTACAGTACATAAAGTACAGTGTGTATAGAGAGTATACTGTACATCAAGTACAGTGTGTGTAGAGAGTATAAAGTACATAAAGTACAGTGTGTATAGAGAGTATACAGTACATCAAGTACAGTGTGTATAGAGAGTATAAAGAACATAAAGTACAGTGTGTATAGAGAGTATACAGTACATCAAGTACAGTGTGTATAGAGAGTATACAGTACATAAAGTACAGTGTGTATAGATGGATGGATTAAGAAACCATAGGCCCCTGGGCCTGGATGTGTCAAGGGCCCCCCTGTTGTGGAAAAAAACACCATACTGTTGTAATTATGAAGATGGTTAATGATTATGGATTCAATGAAACTTGTGATCACCTTTGTAATACATGCTATATTATTGGAAACCAGATGCAAAGCTGTTGGCTGATTATTGTTATCCCTAAACAATGGTGATATAAGATGTATATCACCATTATCTTATATATATAAGATATCACCCAAAATATAAGGTTTCAATAATTAAAGGATGAATGGGGGAGAGGAGCATGTGTATGCTTTCATAAAGGACCAGGATGGATAGCTGTAACTTATGAGACATATTTGTGGCCTTACGCCCAGAAACCTAATGTAGCTGGCTGTTCAAGGTCAGAAAGAGCCTAATTTCAAGCAGTGTCTATGTAGGAAAAGTACCTGTTTTGAATCCCCTGAGACAAGGGACCCGCTTGGTAAGGTTACCTAATGTCTACGAAACCAACAATATCGTACCATATTAACATACAATGGGGAGAAGACTATATAAGTTAAATTGTCCGGAGAAAACTTCAGATCCCGGGATCACGCTCATGTTCTATTGGCAATCTTTGTTACCTGAGAACCAATAAAACACTTTGCATCAACCCTGCTGAGTTCCAGTGCTGTTTTTACATCTTGAGAAGTGACTGAAGACGTACAGAACTTTTGTTTAAACAATTGGCGAGCTACAACCAGGAGAAGTTTGAGAGATCCACCACGGGCCTGTGGGAGGAGAGCACCTCGGAACACGCCTTGGCCAAACAAATTTATAAGGTAAGCAGAGTTTTTTTACACATCTGCTTAAATTCTGTGGGTTTCCGAGGTGTGAGCCCACCCAGCAGGCCAGGTAAACTGGTGCAATCTCTTCTTCAAAAGAACTTATTTCTTTTATTTAAAGCAATAAAACTATCAGAGCACTGAAACTCAGGTTTGATGCAAACATATTTAATGTTTGTATGTATTTTGTATGTCTTGTACTGCTATTGGTGTGGAAAGAATGAATGATTAATGTCTGTGCTTTCGTTTAGATTAGGTCACCTTGGTGTGTCATGTATTTGAATGTGTGAGACATATGTGATATAGTTGGTTTCCAGAGACAGTTAAATCAAAGGAAGACATCTAATATCGGGTGTGTCGTGTATTTGAATGTGTGAAATTATATGTGGTATGGATGGTCTCCTGAGACAGTTAAATCAAAGGCAGACATGGTATAAATGGTTTCCTGAGACAGTTAAATCAAAGGAAAAACAGGAGGTCCTCAGAGCAAGTTAGCTCTATTATAAGCCGGCAGACTCTCTTAGGGTAGGGACTCAAAGTACTTTGTCAATTAGATAACAACTGCGCGCATCGCTGGAATAGCGATAGATAACATCATTGGCCAGAACTTAATGCTTGTGAATATGCTTTTGTATCAGAATGAGTAGATATTAGACATATAAAGGACTGTGATTTACTGTAAATAGAGAAAAACACACACAGCGAAGTCTTTACATGCACCAGGAACATTAACATTAAATGTGGTAGAGTAAGGAAAGACAAGAGGCTTCAAATTGTCTGCTGGACTGGGCGATAGCTAGACCTGCGTATTGCTCCTGGAACTCCACGCCTTCACCTAAAACGTGATAGACGTGGCCGGCAGAGACAAGCGCAGCCTGGTTGTCGTTTGGGCAGCGGGTGATAACAATTTTTAAAAAAGAAGAAAAGCCTGTACATCTCTGTGAGCCCATAAGGCTTGACAGAGAAATGAACCTCTAATAACCTGGGCACTCCAACCAGGAATAAAGTGGGGTTGTTATGGAAAGAGGCCCGAAAAAATATATAAGTGAATAGCCACACTTATTCTGCCCCAGACAGAAAACCACATAGTTATAGATAAAGATAATGAGTAGATATTAGACATATAAAGGACTGTGATTTACTGTAAATAGAGAAAAACACACACAGCGAAGTCTTTACATGCACCAGGAACATTAACATTAAATGTGGTAGAGTAAGGAAAGACAAGAGGCTTCAAATTGTCTGCTGGACTGGGCGATAGCTAGACCTGCGTATTGCTCCTGGAACTCCACGCCTTCACCTAAAACGTGATAGACGTGGCCGGCAGAGACAAGCGCAGCCTGGTTGTCGTTTGGGCAGCGGGTGATAACAATTTTTAAAAAAGAAGAAAAGCCTGTACATCTCTGTGAGCCCATAAGGCTTGACAGAGAAATGAACCTCTAATAACCTGGGCACTCCAACCAGGAATAAAGTGGGGTTGTTATGGAAAGAGGCCCGAAAAAATATATAAGTGAATAGCCACACTTATTCTGCCCCAGACAGAAAACCACATAGTTATAGATAAAGATAAAAAAAAAACGTTTTGTAAGCCGATGGCAAGCTCAACTCCAATGTTTCATGATTTTCTTGGATCCTAAGTTGTGAGACATGCAAAGTTGTTGGTTGAACATATCCCTGAATCATTGATATTTGTGGATAGTTAAAAACAGTTATAAGTGATTAGAAAAGATTTGTGATTAATATATTCAGAAGCATCAGCGGATCATTTCTCATAGACTCTTTTTCTCTCTCCCTCTCAGACACACACACACACACACATCCTGTCTCTCCCTCTCAAACACGTACACCCACATTCTGTCTGTCTCTTTTTCACTCCCTCACACACACACACACACACACACACACCCATTCACTCCCAGTTCCATATACTCACACATACATACATCCACAAAACACGCATCGCACTCACACACACACGCACATTCTCATCACACACTCACACATAACCACTGAAAACACACACACATTCACATCCTCTCAGTCTTTGTCTTTTCTCCCCGTTTCAAATACCCCCACCCTGTCTCTATCTCACTCTCTCTTCTTCTCTCACACACACAAAAACACACACACACTCACTCCCTGTCACACACACACACATATATCCACAAACACTTTCACACACACCCACCCACTCACTCGTTCCCAGTTACACACACTCACGCACACACATACATCCACAAACACTCTTAACGTCCTTAAATCACACACACATACACCCACTCATTCAGACACACACACATGCGCACACATATATCCACAAACACTTTCACACACACACACCCACTCAGCCCCAGTTACACACACTCACGTACACACACTTCCACAAACACTCACTCTCATTCACGCACACACATACATCCACAAACACTCTTACACATATTTAAACTAACGTCCTTCAAACACACACACATACACCCATTCATTCTCAGTCACACACACACATACACACACACACACACTTGTTCCCAGTCACACATACACACACACACAAACACATATATCCACAAACATTTTCACACACACACACACACTCACGTACACATACTTCCACAAACACTCACTCTCATTTACGCACACACACACAAACATTTATTCTCGTTCCCTGTCACACACTTTCGCACCCTCTCTTATGGAGTTAGATTAGTTTCATAATTCAAACAAACAAACGCAACACGGTCCAAACAAACGTAACACGATTCATACAAACATAACACGATTCAAACCAACAAACGTAACACGATTCAAACAAACGTAACACGATTCACAAATGTATTTCGTGATTCACAAGTGTAACGCGATTCACAAATAAATGACCCTATTACATTCGTTTGCAACCTGACAAACACAAGTTACAAATCCCTGCATTCGTTGGTGTGAATCCCTGCATTCGTTCGTGTGGATTTTTGGAACTTTTCTGACGCGCTTAGATTCACAAATGCATTTTTTCTAAAAGATATCCTCTGCTGCCTATCAGATCGTCTCTTCCAATTGTAGCCAATCACATTACAGTAACGTGTCTATGTGGACTTCAACAACCTGCCATAATGACGGACATCGTCTCCTTCAGATCACGAGCAATGTCGTCTGGTAGCATATAGGTGAAACATTGCTTGTTAATCTTATTAAACCGATGATCATACGTGATTGAATATTGTTGAGAATGGCAGGATTCATGTTTAGTCATTTTCCGTGTTTCCTAGGCTAACGCAGAGCCCGTCTACCCATATTAGACATTCTCCGGTGATTGGCTAAAATTGGAGACATCTGATAGGCTGCAGAGGATATCTTTTAGAAAAAATGCATTTGTGAATCTAAGCGCGTCAGGAAAGTTCCAAAAATCCACACGAACGAATGCAGGGATTCACACCAACGAATGCAGGGATTTGTAACTTGTGTTTGTCAGGTTGCAAACGAATGTAATAGGGTCATTTATTTGTGAATCGCGTTACACTTGTGAATCACGAAATACATTTGTGAATCGTGTTACGTTTGTTTGAATTGTGTTACGTTTGTTGGTTTGAATCGTGTTATGTTTGTATGAATCGTGTTACGTTTGTTTGGATCGTGTTAAGTTTGTTTGAATCGTGTTGCGTTTGTTTGTTTGAATTATGAAACTAATCTAACTCCATACTCTCTCTGTGTATCGCTATTCCTTGTTGTTACTCGCTGAGTTGTGTTTGAAGTTACCGAACAATAGACACGGGCTTGGCGGAGAGTAGCGCCATCTGCAAAAGATAAGAGAACGACTGCTTTCACAACTAGGAGCAATGTTGTGTGTGTAAGAAGCAGGAAGCGGCTCCATAGTCAGACAGGAAGAGAGGCACTAGAGATTGTGTGTAATACTGACAGCAATCTGAAGTATCAGGGGACTGTGATTATAGTAAAGTAACACAGAACTGAATGAACAAGTAAAGTTATTGTTGAACACATTAAGGATCCTAGAGTTCCAGTTTTGAATACGGTCTGACATTTTATAAATTGGCATACCGATAACAGTGATATAAAACATCTTCTTACTTATTCTACTTTGATTAATGCACACAGACACAGTAGTATTTTTGATTAAAAATAATAATAATAAAAATAACAATTAAATAAAAATAACACACATTTGGAAAAGCTGAGAATTGACAGAACGCTCAACTGTTAAACTTAAAAACTTTGCAGATTGCCTAGTAACAAATTCTGCCCTATAAGAGCATTTTTCCCTGACGTATCTTAACAGAAACACAATTGGCTCAACTCTACAGGTCTGGCCCAGGTTGGAGCAGACCACAGTAGCCACTATCCTAGTGACGTCCGTTTAAAAGTGCCAGTAGGGCACACAATAGTAGTACGGGACAGGCCAGCCACACATCCATCTCTCAGTATCACCGTTGTTCCCAGTAGGCTAAGTGAGGATAGGAAGGTAGGATTATACTACCAGACCTCCCTAAGCAATAGACAAAAGAGGCTGGTGTAGGACCCCGACTAAGCTCCAGTGAGCTAACTGGGACAACTAATGAGCTATTATGTAGAAATTAAGAAAACTGACGACCAACCAGAGTTTCCCAGGTCCGGGATAGCAGAACACAACTCATTTATACAGGGATCATTCACGGGAAAAACTGTGGGAAGGCTTTGGACAGCCAGGTGACAGCTCCAATGGAGGTAATAAAAAATAAAGATGCCACCCAGACGACAAAAAGTTAATTAAACAGTTCATGATGAAATGGCATGCTCGCAATTCAGTTTGGCCGAAAGGAGGATCCTTTGATTTAGCGTGCTGTGAGGATGTGGAGGTCAACATAAGCCCCATAAATCTAAAGATTTGAAAGAAGACGAGGGAAAGGGAAGTGCTAGGTTGGTTTAGAAAGGAAGGACACAGACGCCAGCAGTGGCAAGAAAAAGACGGAAAATACGAAGTGATGAAAGAAGACAGAGAAAATAACCAATCCAACAGAGACAGGAATAAAGGAAGCACAGGGACAGAGCCCCACCGCACCAGTGTGGCCATTGGAGCCACCCCCGTATTTAGACTAACCCATTCAGAGTAGGACAGTATCCGTTTATGAACACAGGTCCTGAAGGAGAGACAATGACAGGTCAGCTACAGGGAGACCTTTAGACAACAGAGGTGGAGCCAACTTAAGAGGGTCTTATCATTAGGACAACATGACCATCCGGACGTCCAACCTAAGGAGTGTGAGGAAACTGACGCAGCACCTTCAATGCAACCATCAACAGATTGCACATTAGGGGCATGCCCCAAACAAAGCAGCAGAGAGCAATCGCTGGAAGAGGACAACGTCAATCAGAAATGTCAAGACTGGGAGGAGTCAATACAAAGGATGGAGTATGAAATAAACAACCTGAAGACAAAATTACGAAACCACAGTGACAAGATGTCCACACCCAGGCCAACACCTGAGGTCAGACCAAACGAGGACCCCCACAGCGCATGGCAACAACTCAGCGGCAGAGGGGCCGTGCACTTAAGTCATCACAAGCAACACACACATGAAGAACAAGAGCAGCACTGGGTGAGAGATGGAGGAAGACTTGGGAGAAGATCCAGCCTAACCGACAACCTAGATGTGAGGAGAACAGAAGATCCAGATGACCTGATCCAGCATTGCCTACTGGTGGTAAAAGGACCAAATGCACAACTGCCAAGAGTGGTGACCGGAAATCAAGTGGATAGCGCAGGGTTTGGAGGGCACCGCAACCAAGTATGGGCAGAGCTAAGGAAACACTACCCAGAGAAGATGGATCCCTCCAAGCTAGATGGCGAATTGCTGAAAGATGACCAATGTCCATCTAAGGTTCTGCATGCTTTTCAACACAAGTGGAGAATTGAGACTGGGAGTGCCTGGAACACAAACAACACCACACAGAGACTGTTTACGCTAAGGATGATAGAGGCATTGCTTCGAGATGTACAAAAGTGTCTAGACGGTATGGTAGGCCTGATGAGAATGGACTGGCCAAAACACATTCCAACAGTCCATCACGTCGGTAACTGTGGAGAAGAAAAACAGGAAGTGGAGGCCCAGGTTCCCGAGAACCCAACACCCCAGGCCCCAGTGACGTTCCAGCCATGACCCCAACCTCCTGCTCCACCAGGACCAGTGATGTTCCAGCCACAACTCCAACCTCCTGCTCCACCAGGACCAGTGATGTTCCAGCCACAACTCCAACCTCCTGCTCCATCAGGACCAGTGATGTTCCAGCCACAACTCCAACCTCCTGCTCCATCAGGACCAGTGCAGGCAGCACCAGTCAACCCCCCAGATTCCACACTGCCTACGATCCAAGAGCATGGCGGCCCCTCAGATGACAACTATCGGTCCTGGAAGGGAAGAGGTGGACCTATGCAATGTGGAGGGAGACCCCGTGGGGGAGGAAGACGAGGCCCACCCCCACAGCAAGATGGACAAACACAGTCCAACCCAAATCTGACGGACAAACAGCCACAAAATGCACGGAGGTGCTGGGGATGTGGACAACAAGGACATTACAAACAAGCCTGTCCAACAAACCCGCCTGTGGGGCCAGCGGCAGGCTGGCAATAGAGGTGCCCAGAGAAGCCTGAGGGGGAAACAATGTTGCCAGTCATCTCATTACAACCACGAGAAGAACCCACCATACCAGTTATAGTGAAAGGACCAGAATGTGCCTTCATGATGGACACAGGAGCGACGTACTCATGCATTGGAAAAAATGTCTTCAATCTCCCCCTCTCAAGTTCATCCATCCAAACTGTAGGCTTTTCTGGGAAAACACAAGTGATTCCACTTACGGAGCCACTCACAATGAAAATTGAAGGAAAAACGATTGTAGCGCCTCTACTGTACTTAGCGCATACTCCCATCAATCTATTAAGAAAATACATTCTCTGCATATTAAAAGCCAATATTGTGTGCACCCAAAGCGGCCTGCGAGTGGAGTTCCAAGAAGATCCCTCAGCAAACCAGATGATGCCACTGACGGTTGAAAAAGGAACTACAACATGTCTTAAGTCCACTAATGAATGTAAATACTCAAAAATCCCCAGAGCCAGACACCACCACTAGCGTACTGGCTACAATTGTGGCCCCACAAGAATCTTCATTGATCCAGTCATGGGAAGAATGGGAGCCATGGATCCAAGCACTAGTAGGGAAACCAAGACCACAACAAATGCTGCTCCTCTGCACTCTTCTATATGACAAACATCAAAGTCACACGGACTATTTTATTTTATGTATTCATTTGTTTTGCAGGGACATAGCACACCAATCAACAGCAAAACTGTATGTTAGTCAGTCTGCTGTCCCTTGCCAGATGTTTGAAGGCAGCCTAAAATTATGGATAGAGTTGATAAAAAAACTAAAAATTACTCTATCAACGGCCAGGATATCTTTGTAGGCCCCGAAGGAGCTGCCACAGCTAGAACACTCCCACCAGAATAAAAAAAATATATTAAAAAAAAAATATTTATAATATTTATAATAATAATTATATAATTATATTAAATACAGGATTCTGCCCCTACGTTACATTAAAGACAATCTCGTGAATTAGGACCAATACTAAGAGGAGCTTTACAGGCATTAGAATGGAGGCCCACAAATAATACACATATCCCCTGACACGTTATTATAGAATTTCAGTAAAGTTAGGGACAGCTGAGACAGTGGTAGTGAATATAAAAACACCAACAAAACTATTTAAATGTAAAAATATAATGTATGTCAACTTTGATAGCATTTATTAGGACAGAAACCCCCCACGTTATGATTAAAACATAAGACAGATGTAGGTTATATAAAGCCAGCAGAACTCATACATGTAAAAGTAAAGCAAGGAGCAAGATTACCCTACCAGAGACAACACCCTCTCCGACACCACGCTATAGACAGGATTAGGTCCACTATTAAGGATCTAGTGAATGCAGGAGCCCTAGAAACAAAACGCTCCTGTAAAACACCCATCTTTCCAATACAGAAGCCACACTCTAATGATTATCGATTGGTACATGATCTGCGGGCTATTAACTCCATTGGAGACGTTCTAAAGGTGATTGTTCCTGATAACCACACCATACTATCCAACATTCTGCCAGGCACCAAATGGCACACAGTTGTTGACCTGTGCTTTTTTCTATTTCAGTACAGTCAGACTCACAACACCTGTTTGCTTTCACCTTTGAAGGTAAACCAATTACTTACACCCGATTGCCCCAGGGATTCCTAGACAGTCTAGCTGTGTTTCATCAATGTTGGCCCAGAACTTGCAGAATCTGCAGGTTACCAGTACCGTTATCCAGTAGGCTACATAAAGTAAGTAGGGACAAGTTACAGTTTGTGTCAGACGACAGTTGATTTTCTGGGCAGGCAGCTCAGTGAGGATAGGAGACAGATAGCCCTGTCACAGATTGACACCATAGCCAAGGCTCCGAAACATCAGACGATAGGGTAAATGCTTACCTTGTTGGAAATGACGGGATACAGCAGACCAAGGATTTGTGATTATGCCCTCAAATCAGCACCTTTGCGAGCCCTTACTGGGGCTGCAGGGCAGGCAAGTAATGCTGCTACATTGCAGTGGACCAAAGAGGTGGAGGGAGCTTTTTAGCTCTCAAAAGTGACATGCAATCCGCCCTCACCCTTGGCAGTCCCGTTTACTCAAAACCATTTCATCTATATGTTGCAGAACGATCTGGATATCCTACTGCTGTATTGTTGAAAGACACGCCCATGGGGAAACAACCATTAGCCTATTACAGTACACAACTAGATAATGTTGCTATCAAAGACTAGCAGCCACTGTTCTTTGGTTTCAACACATCCCATCAACTATATGCCTTATTCACAACCCCACATTTAGTTTTAAAACAGGCCAGAAGAACTGATTGCGAGGTCATACTGTCAGCTCCAGAACTAACCATTCAAAGGTGTGGCACGGTGAACCCATACCTGTGTTCATGTCACTGATGTCTTTGCTATTAGGGATGCGCATGGTGGTCACCATTGCGCCAGGGGGGTGATTATGGATCACTTTCAAGTCGTTCGGGGGTCATCATATTTAGCAGCCACAGTTGATAGTGTTACGCGAATGCAAAGTATGTGAACATTATAATATCAGGAAAGCATTTTCCGCTCCCATTTCACACAGTCCAACAGCAGACGGACCATTTAGACATCTAATAATAGCCTATGTAGACAAGATGCAACGTATAAAAAGACTGAGATACATCCTGGTAGTGATCTGTCGGTTCAGTAGATGGGTAGAGGCAGTGCAAATTGTAGATCCAGATTCCTGATCAGTAGCAACATTTTCTGTGTAGAGAGGTCTTTCCAAGATTTGGGATCCTGGATAGCATAAGCTCAGACAATGGACTGCATTTTGTGGCCGAAACACTTAAATTGGTATAAAAACTGTTAACAATCAGACAAAGGTCTGGCAGTGTTTATCATCCCCAGTCACAAGGGACAGTGGGGAGAGCCAACGGTACCTTGAAAACCAAGGTAGCAAAGATCGTGGCTGATGATAACTTAAACTGGGTAGGCCTACAGACCTTACCGCCGGCACTAATGATAATGCGCCCGAGTACTAACCGCCTGAAAACCAACCGCCTGAATACTAACCACCTGAGTACTAACCACCTGACATTTATAACACCGCATGAGATGGCTACGGGAAGACTTCTTCCAGTTCCTTATTTAAGAGAACCCATTGAGGGTCCCTCACTTGAAGGAATTGGGAAGGGAGGTAATGTTTCAACAGGCGAAAGATGTCACCAAGGAAAGGGAAGCAGAGATTCCAGAGAACCAGCAGACGGTTGCACCTGGAGATTGGGTCTACGCGAAGATGAACATGGAAGACGATCCCAACCGGCTGACTGACCAACAACCCAGACCGCCAGCAGAGACCCATCTCCACCAGACCCACTGGACCAAGCCCCTATGTGGCCACCACCTTTTAGCTCACCAGGACCATCACACCGGATCTAGCGGCTCAATGACCCAGGAACCACCAGGCTACGATCCAATGACCAACCACCACCTCCAGGAGTCCAGACCATGGAAGTTGAAGCAGAGGATCCAACGGGAGGAGAATCCCAGATGGAGACACGGATGAAGACACGACAACCTGCTCACTGGACCCTGGACCGATGAGACCACACGGCGGATTGGAGACGTGTCACTGACTAAGTTGAAGAGCCCCCAGAGACGGGTGTCCAAAAAGATATCACAACGTTTCAACACTGCATGAAGGAGAGGACTAGTTTCTGTTCCCCTTTTTGTTTTGTTGTCACCATATTGTATTTGTTTTGCTGTCGTTGCAGCATTTTTGTATTGATGTCATTGTTTGTTTTGTTTGTCTTGTAAACTGTTCAGAGATACCCTTAAAGTTTAGGCCCTCAGCACAGGGATGCAGGGTTATGAGGGATGGGTTGAGGTGTTATTGTTAATTGCAACTTACTTCTGCAGGGTGCAGCAATGATGCATGACCCAGTTGCTCACTAGCCCATCATATGACCAACAGTCCTTGTGTGAGAGATATTTCAGTCATAATGAAACGTAACACACGCTTATGCAAAGAAACTGACCAATTTCTATGAGTAGTAGGAACTCAGTGCTAAGCTACTCAGTGTGGCCGGTGGAGGAGCAGGAAGCTAGCGATGACTCGGTTTGTCTTATATACTCAGGTAATGATGGGAACAGGTGTTCATATAACATCATCTTTATTTCTCCCTCCCTCCCTCCCTCCCTCCCTCCCTCCCTCCCTCCCTCCCTCCCTCCCTCCCTCCCTCCCTCCCTCCCTCCCTCCCTCCCTCCCTCCCTCCCTCCCTCCCTCCCTCCCTCCCTCCTGCTCTGAGAGCCCAGTCATATTACTGGTCATAAATGTGGTGTTTACAGTGTATGCATGCATGTGTTTATGTGTGTGTCCATGTGTGTGTGTGTGTGTCCATGTGTGTGTCTAGGGTCACTGGGTCACCAACAAACACACAGCAGGTGTTCTGTCATTCTGTATCAAACATCTTTATTTCTCCCTTCCCTCCCTCCCTCCCTCCCTCCCTCCCTCCCTCCCTCCCTCCCTCCCTCCCTCCCTCCCTCCCTCCCTCCCTCCCTCCCTCCCTCCCTCCCTCCTGCTCTGAGAGCCCAGTCATATTACTGGTCATAAATGTAGTATTTAGAGTGTTTGTATGCATGCATATTTGTGTGTGTCCATGTGTGTGTGTGTGTGTGTGTGTGTGTGTGTGTCCATGTGTGTTTGTGTGTCTAGGGCCACTGGGTCACTAACAAACACATAGCAGGTCTTCTGTCATCCTGTATAAAACATCTTTATTCTCCCTCCCTCCCTCCCTCCCTCCCTCCCTCCCTCCCTCCCTCCCTCCCTCCCTCCCTCCCTCCCTCCCTCCCTCCCTCCCTCCCTCCCTCTCTGCTCTGAGAGCCCAGTCATATTACTGGTCATAAATGTGGTGTTTACAGTGTATGCATGCATGTGTGTGTGTGTGTGTTTGTGTGTCCATGTGTGTGTCTAGGGTCACTGGGTCACCAACAAACACAAAGCAGGTGTTCTGTCATCCTGTATAAAACATCTTTATTTCTCCCTCCCTCCCTCCCTCCCTCCCTCCCTCCCTCCCTCCCTCCCTCCCTCCCTCCCTCCCTCCCTCCCTCCCTCCCTCCCTCCCTCCCTGTTCTGAGAGCCCAGTCATATTACAGGTCATAAATGTGGTGTTTACAGTGTATGCATGCATGTGTGTGTGTGTGTGTCCAAGTGTGTGTGTGTCCATGTGTGTGTCTAAGGTCACCAACAAACACAGAGTAGGTGTTCTGTCGTCATGTATAACACATCTTTATGTCTCCCTCCCTCCCTCCCTCCCTCCCTCCCTCCCTCCCTCCCTCCCTCCCTCCCTCCCTCCCTCCCTCCCTCCCTCCCTCCCTCCTGCTCTGAGAGCCCAGTCATATTACCGGTCATAAATGTGGTGTTTACAGTGTATGCATACATGTGTTTGTGTTTGTGTCCATGTGTGTGTGTGTCCATGTGTGTGTCTAGGGTCACTGGGTCACCAACAAACACACAGCAGTTGTTCTGTCATCTTGTATAAAACATCTTCATCCCTCCCTCCCTCCCTCCCTCCCTCCCTCCCTCCCTCCCTCCCTCCCTCCCTCCCTCCCTGCCTCCCCTCCCTCCCTCCCTCCCTCCCTCCCTGCCTGCCTCCCTCCCTCCCTCCCTCCCTCCCTCCCTCCCTCCCTCCCTCCCTCCCTCCCTCCCTCCCTCCCTCCCTCCTGCTCTGAGAGCCCAGTCATATTACTGGTCATAAATGTGGTGTTTACAGTGCAGGCATGCATGTGTGTGTGTCCATGTCTGTGTCCATGTGTGTGTGTGTGTCCATGTGTGTGTCTAGGGTCACTGGGTCACCAACAAACACACAGCAGGTGTTGTGTCATCATGTATAAAACATCTGTATTTCTCCCTTTCTCCCTCCCTCCCTCCCTCCCTCCCTCCCTCCCTCCCTCCCTCCCTCCCTCCCTCCCTCCCTCCCTCCCTCCCTCCCTCCCTCCCTCCCTCCTGCTCTGAGAGCCCAGTCATATTACTGGTCATAAATGTGGTGTTTACAGTGCAGGCATGCATGTGTGTGTGTCCATGTGTGTGTCCATGTGTGTGTGTGTGTCCATGTGTGTGTCTAGGGTCACTGGGTCACCAACAAACACACAGCAGTTGTTCTGTCATCTTGTATAAAACATCTTCATTTCTCCCTCCCTCCCCCCCTCCCTCCCTCCCTCCCTCCCTCCCTCCCTCCCTCCCTCCCTCCTGCTCTGAGAGCCCAGTCATATTATTGGTCATAAATGGGTGTTTACAGTGTATGCATGCATGTGTGTGTGTGTGTGTGTACATGTGTGTGTGTGTTTCCATGTGTGTGTCTAGGGTCACTGGGTCACCAACAAACACACAGCAGGTGTTGTGTCATCATGTATAAAACATCTCCCTCCCTCCCTCCCTCCCTCCCTCCCTCCCTCCCTCCCTCCCTCCCTCCCTCCCTCCCTCCCTCCCTCCCTCCCTCCCTCCCTCCCTCCCTCCCTCCCTCCCTCCCTCCTGCTCTGAGAGCCCAGTCATATTACTGGTCATAAATGTGGTGTTTACAGTGCATGCATGCATGTGTGTGTGTCCATGTTTGTGTCCATGTGTGTGTGTGTGTCCATGTGTGTGTGTGTGTCCATGTGTGTGTCTAGGGTCACTGGGTCACCAACAAACACACAGCAGTTGTTCTGTCATCTTGTATAAAACATCTTCATTTCTCCCTCCCTCCCCCCCCCTCCCTCCCTCCCTCCCTCCCTCCCTCCCTCCCTCCCTCCCCCCCTCCCTCCCTCCCTCCTGCTCTGAGAGCCCAGTCATATTATTGGTCATAAATGGGTGTTTACAGTGTATGCATGCATGTGTGTGTGTGTGTGTGTACATGTGTGTGTGTGTTTCCATGTGTGTGTCTAGGGTCACTGGGTCACCAACAAACACACAGCAGGTGTTGTGTCATCATGTATAAAACATCTTCATCCCTCCCTCCCTCCCTCCCTCCCTCCCTCCCTCCCTGCCTCCCTCCCTCCCTCCCTCCCTCCCTCCCTCCCTCCCTCCCTGCCTCCCTCCCTCCCTCCCTCCTGCTCTGAGAGCCCAGTCATATTACTGGTCATAAATGTGGTGTTTACAGTGCAGGCATGCATGTGTGTGTGTCCATGTGTGTGTCCATGTGTGTGTGTGTGTCCATGTGTGTGTCTAGGGTCACTGGGTCACCAACAAACACACAGCAGTTGTTCTGTCATCTTGTATAAAACATCTTCATTTCTCCCTCCCTCCCCCCCCCTCCCTCCCTCCCTCCCTCCCCCCCTCCCTCCCTCCCTCCTGCTCTGAGAGCCCAGTCATATTACTGGTCATAAATGGGTGTTTACAGTGTATGCATGCATGTGTGTGTGTGTGTACATGTGTGTATGTGTTTCCATGTGTGTGTCTAGGGTCACTGGGTCACCAACAAACACACAGCAGGTGTTGTGTCATCATGTATAAAACATCTTCATCCCTCCCTCCCTCCCTCCCTCCCTCCCTCCCTCCCTCCCTCCCTCCCTCCCTCCCTCCCTCCCTCCCTCCCTCCCTCCTGCTCTGAGAGCCCAGTCATATTACTGGTCATAAATGTGGTGTTTACAGTGCAGGCATGCATGTGTGTGTGTCCATGTGTGTGTCCATGTGTGTGTGTGTGTCCATGTGTGTGTCTAGGGTCACTGGGTCACCAACAAACACATAGCAGTTGTTCTGTCATCTTGTATAAAACATCTTCATTTCTCCCTCCCTCCCTCCCTCCCCCCCTCCCTCCCTCCCTCCCTCCCTCCCTCCCTCCCTCCCTCCCTCCCTCCCTCCCTCCTGCTCTGAGAGCCCAGTCATATTATTGGTCATAAATGGGTGTTTACAGTGTATGCATGCATGTGTGTGTGTGTGTGTGTACATGTGTGTGTGTGTTTCCATGTGTGTGTCTAGGGTCACTGGGTCACCAACAAACACACAGCAGGTGTTGTGTCATCATGTATAAAAAATCTTTATTTCTCCCTCCCTCCCCCCCCTCCCTCCCTCCCTCCCTCCCTCCCTCCCTCCCTCCCTCCCTCCCTCCCTCCCTCCCTCCCTCCCTCCCTCCCTCCCTCCTGCTCTGAGAGCCCAGTCATATTACTGGTCATAAATGTGGTGTTTAGAGTGCATGCAGGCATGTGTGTGTGTCCATGTGTGTGTCCATGTGTGTGTGTCCATGTGTGTGTCCATGTGTGTGTGTGTGTCCATGTGTGTGTCTAGGGTCACTGGGTCACCAACAAACACACAGCAGTTGTTCTGTCATCTTGTATAAAACATCTTCATCCCTCCCTCCCTCCCTCCCTCCCTCCCTCCCTCCCTCCCTCCCTCCCTCCCTCCCTCCCTCCCTCCCTCCCTCCCTCCCTCCCTCCCTCCCTCCCTCCCTCCCTCCCTCCCTCCCTCCCTCCTGCTCTGAGAGCCCAGTCATATTACTGGTGATAAATGTGGTGTTTACAGTGCAGGCATGCATGTGTGTGTGTCCATGTGTGTGTCCATGTGTGTGTTTGTGTCCATGTGTGTGCGTGTGTCCATGTGTGTGTCTAGGGTCACTGGGTCACCAACAAACACACAGCAGTTGTTCTGTCATCTTGTATAAAACATCTTCATTTCTCCCTCCCTCCCTCCCTCCCTCCCTCCCTCCCTCCCTCCCTCCCTCCCTCCCTCCCTCCCTCCCTCCCTCCCTCCCTACCTCCCTTC